>NW_027501615.1:0-59000 GCF_021521415.1 Bidens hawaiensis | reverse complement strand
AATTTTAGTAACTCCATGTGCAAATCACAAGAAAAATTGGATATAAAAAATAAAAATAAGATACAAACCAAAAATAAAAATAAGACACATCATTTACCCACTTTATCAATAAAGCACAAACCAACAATAAAAATAAGACACATTCTTTACCCACTTTCATTATATTACCCAACTATTGTCTATGAAAATAAAGATTTATGCTTTTTGTGTGTTGTTTATCTGTTTTTGTTAATAAAATATGTTCAAATCACAAGAAAATTTTGATATAAAAAAAGTTTTTGTCTATATTTTTTATGGGTTATAATTTCGAAAAATAAAAAATATCATGTCTTTTTAACTTTAAATAAAATACGTGGGTATAAAATCCTAAAAGGGTAAATTTCACATTCGTTTAATCATGTGACGTCAAAAAACAAAGATTTTTTTTTGTACGTTTAGATCTAATAGATTCTCACGTGACCAAAACTTGCACTTTATGAAGTGGCTTTTGGTACATTTGTATAAATTTTCGCTGTATTAGGCATATAATAGATTGTGGAGTTAATGGCCATTTTCGTCCCTATAGTTTGCTACTTTCGCCACTTCAGTCCAAAATTTTTAATTTTGTCAATTTAGTCCTCATAGTTTTAAATTTTAGCCAATTATGTCCCATCCGTCTAACGGCATCCAGCTATGCCGTTAGTTTAAGGGTATTTTTGTCTTTCTCATTTTAATTTTGAGTTAATGGTCATTTTAGTCCCTGTGGTTTGATATCTTTGCCAATTCAGTCCAAAGTTTGAAAATTTGTCAATTTAATGTTCAGTTTTAATTCAGTTTTTTTTTTATTTTTTATGTTTTTTGTTTATAACCCTAAAGAGCATAATTCAAGCCCAAAACCATCGAGCAGCCTCAAATACTGGTATGCATTTACTCTGTTGACAACAGTAATCACCCCCCCTTATATTTAGTTTCTAGACATTTCCTAAAATCTTCTCCATGGTGGAATTCAATGGTAAAGTGGTCAAGGTAATTCCCTGAAATCGAATTATACACAAAAAACTAAAAATTGTTTTGTTGATTAATGTATAATAGTTAATTACGACCCAGATTTTCGTTATGATATGTTAATCTCTAAACCCTAAATATTATGCATTCATCAAAGAAACGATTTTTAGTTTTTTCCGTACAATTCGGTTTCACGGAATTGCTTTGACCACTTTACCATTGAATTCCACCATGGGGGAGAGTTTAGGAACCGTCTAAAAACTAAATACGAGAGGAGGGAGTATGATTACTGCTGTCGACAGAGTAAATGCAGACTTGTTTTGGGCTTGGATAATGCTCTCTAGGGTTATAGAAAAAAACTGACTTAAATTGACAAAATTTCAAACTTTGGACTGAATTGGCAAAAGTATCAAACCACAGGGACGAAAATGACCAATAACTCAAAATAAAAAGGAGAAAGACAAAAATACCCTTAAACTAACGGCATAGCTGGATGCCGTTAGACGGATAGGATGTAATTGGCTAATATTTAAAACTATGAGGACTAAATTGACAAAAATACAAATTTTGGACTGAAGTGACGAAAGTAGCAAACCACAGGGACGAAAATGGTCATTAACTCTAGAATGTGTGTAAAAGTTAACATACATATTATTATATTATATAAGTAATAGAATAATAAAGTTAATAATCTAGATTATTTTTAAAGTAATTAGTTAAACTTACAACGACGAAAAATAAAAATAAAAATTATAGTGGATTTATTTGAAAAAAAAAAACTGAATCATCAGAGTTTCGAACTTGTGCATGCTGAGCCAAACAATTGGACAATGCATATTATTTATTAAAAAAATTCAAAACTAGATTAAAATTATAATAATTATAGTTTCACTAGAAAGGCTATTTTGTTGAATATTAGAAGTTTCTAACACATTATTACTTAACCCAGTGTCTTCCTTATGTCCATTTTTTTGTAACTCCATCTGCAATACACGTGTGTTACTCTATCTATAAAACACAAACCAAAAATAAAAATAAGACACATCCTTTACCCACTTTCATTCTGTTACTCAACTATTGTATCCGAAAATGAAGATTTATGCTTTTTGTGTGTTGTTGTTGTTTTCTTTGTGTAAATAAAATCTGTTCAAATCACAAGAGAATTTGGATATAAAAATGGTTTTTGTCCATATTTTTTATGGGTTATAATTCAGAAAAATAAAAACTATCATGTCTTTTTAACTTTAAATAAAATATGTGGGTATAAAATCCTAAAAGGGTCATTTTCACATTTGTTCAATCACGTGACGCCAAAAAACAAGTTCTTTTTGTACTTTTAGATCTACTAGATTCTCACGTGACCAAAACTTGCACTTTATGAGGTGGCTTTTGACACAATTGTATAAATTTTCGCTATAGGGGGCATATAATAGATTGTGTGTAAAAGTTAACATACATATTATTATATTATATAAGTAAGAATAATAAAGTTAATAATCTAGATTATTTTTAAAGTAATTAGTTAAACTTACAATGAAAGAAAAAAAAATGATAGTGGATTTATTTGAAAAAAAAACTGAATCAATAGAGTTTCGAACGTGTACATGCTAGTATACCCGAGCCAAACAATTGGACAATGCATATTAATTATTAAAAAAATTTAAAACTAGATTAAAATTATAATAATTATTGTTTCACAAGAAAGACTAATTTGTTGAGTAGTAGAAGTTTCTAACACATTATTACTTAACCCATCGTCTTCCTTATGTCCATTTTTAGTAACTCCATGTTCAATACACGCTTGTTACTCTGAAAATGAAGATTTATGCTTTTGGTGTGTTGTTGTTCTCTTTGTGTTATTTTCTGATCTCTAATGGAGTTGAGGTTGCGGCATTGTGGTCGAGTCAGCCTTACCGGACAGGATATCACTTCCAGCCGTTAAGGAACTGGATGAACGGTACAGTTTGAAAATATGTTTTGTACATGTTGTTATATGTTTGTTATAGTGTGGATTAATGTGTTTTCTTTTGTTTTGTTACATGATATTCTTTTCACTACATGCAACGTATTCATATGGATGGTGGCTGATGGTGCAGATCCGGATGGTAAATAATAATATTCTTCACTTCAACTGGAATGGCAATTTGCCCTTTGTTAATAACCCATAAAATTTATTTTTTTTTAAATCACTCACCAAAATGCCATCTTCGTTCCGGATCACCGGTACCATGGTATAGATCCGGAATCGATGAAATTGACCGTTCACAGTTGTTGCAAAAATTGTTCTGTTGAACAATTTTGCTGTTTTAAGATCGGTAACTAATGAAGTGTATTCATTGGAAACTGAAATTTTATAACTAAATAGTTTTTAAATGTTTGAAAGTATCTTTCATCTATTACTTTGTCCTTTATTTTTTACTCTTTTTCACTTCTTCTACCTTTTATAATTAAATAAATTGATTATGAGTTGAGTAACAAAAGAGTCTAACAAGTAAGTTAATGAGAAAAGAGTCCAAACAGAAAAAGTCAAAACCGAGTACAAAATGCCGTATAAGGGTAAATTAATTGTCTATTACTTTGTCTATCAAAATCTTTCATCTATTACTTTTTTTTTACTTCTTGTACCTATTATAATTAAATAAATTGTTTATGAGTCGAGTAACAAAAGAGTCAACAAGTTAGTTAATGACGTGATTAAACATGCGTCTGAAAGTGTTCAACCCACTTAATCCGTTTACAACACACAACACATTCAACTTATCACGTTACATAGGTTAATAGGTCTGCACACAATGTTTGTAAGCTGTTGATAAAAACGACATATTTTTACGATATATTATGTATATTATAATTGAATGCATTATAATCAAAATATGGATAGTAATCTTTACTAACTTTTATTTCTATCATTTTAATTATGTTTTCCTATTTCATGTCCCGTAAATCATCCAATAATTATGTTAAACATGTCATATTTGTTGGGTTTTAACGGTAGTTTGGAACAAACGGTCAAAACAATTTTAACTCGTTTTAAGTATTAGACCTGTTTAAATAAATATTAATCATATTAATATATAAAACGAACCAAAAACGCAGGGGAAAATAAATGAATAAAACGAACCGGAAACCCGAACTCGGATCCGGTTACAACGTATACGAGCACGATAATAAATCACAGCCATAGATTTAAAGATAGATGTTTTATACCTCGGTTATCGAAACCGGGTGAGACACCGAGATCTAACGAACGTTGCTAGAGGTTGACACGAACAATCCGGCAACTTGTACGGCGGCGCGGAGAGTGGCGGTCCCATACCCGGAACCGGGTTTTTCCAATACCCTGAAACCAGGTATTTCAAATACCCGATGTATACCCGTAAAATACCTTAAAAATACCCCTAAAAAGTGCAAACTTTTAAAAAATTCAATCTATTCCCGAAAAGTACCCGGTAAAAATCACGAAAAAACCCGAAAATAGGGGTATTTCAATACCCGAAAATAGGGTATTCAAATACCCGGTTTTAGAATACCCGGTTTTATACCCGACCCGGTTATTACCAATACCCGATTTTCCAATGCCCGGTCATACCCGAACCCGGTTCCATACCCGAACCCGGGTATTTAAAAAACCCGATTTGTACACCTCTAGTTGCCAGAACTGGTACTCTCTTCCCATCTCCAACGATGAGTTCCAAGCCGCCTTTATTCATTTTCTTTCACTTCTCAGGCTCCTGCAAGACATTAGCAATGTGGAAACCACATTCGATATCAAATACCCATGTGTTGCTAGAGACAAAGAAAAGTTCAATAACGTATATGGAAATATCTCGAGAAGAACCTTCACCATTGGCCTTCCTCTTTGCTAGATCAGCTAGATGCTCGGGGCAGTTACGCATCCAGTGCCCCATCTTGTTGCACTTGTAGCATTGACGCTCCTAAGGAGGCGGCAATGGTGCATTTGCAACTTTCTTGTTAGTGTTGGCGGCAGATTTGGCAACAACGGTAACTTTCTTCTTGCCTTTTCCCTTATAACCATGATTCTTGGGTTTAGGCTTCTTTACACCAGCAGATCGGATCATCAGAACTTGATTAGTCCTAGAAGGAATGTTCATCTCAGCCGTTTTGAGCATGGTGTGCAGCTCCGGCACCGTCTTTACCCAGCCGTTCATATTGAAATTCATTACGAACTGGTCGTAAGAGCTGGGGAGAGAGTTGAGGATGAAATCCGCTGTCATCTCATCAGGCAGGGGATAATCAAGTTTCTTAAGCTGATCGATGTGCCCCTTCATCTTTAGGACATGCGCACTGACGGGAGACCCTCTGCCATCTTGCAGCTAATGAACTGTTTCATGGTGTCGAACCGTTCCTGACAGGCTTGTTTCTGGAACATGCCCTTGAGTTGCTCCAACATCTCATAGGCTCCAAAGTCTTCCAAGCCTTTAGCAAGCTCAGAATTCATGGTGGCTAGCATAATACAGAGACCTCAGCCGAGTCATCCCTATGCTTGTCAAGAACTTTTCGAGCATCGGTTGTGTTGTTTTCAGGCTCGTTTGGAACAGGTCCATCGAGAACATACAGGCGCTTTGCCATTGTAAGAACTAGTCTTAAGTTGTGGTGCCATTCGATGAAGTTGATGCCGTTTAGTTTATCCTTCTCAAGGATAGACTTAAGGGCGTAGGGTGAGTTTTCGTTTGATGATATCTGATTAAAAAGCAAAAGTAAATTTAATTAGTATTTTCGATGTTTTAGCCCTATTATTAATGACCCAATAACATTAATAAAATAGGAGCATGAGAATCTGGCCTTTAGTTATTAAAGGCAGTTGTAGCACACAATATTAATAAATGGTTAGGCAGACTGACAACGATTGTCAATTGTGAATAGAGCACAACTCTCGGTTATGAGGCCTGTAGAGATAACGATTGTCTGTATAGATACGTTTAGCCTCATCTTAGCCCACTTTAAGTCTCCAGACAGCTTTAGCACGTAACAGAAAAGTAAAGTAATAGTTGTCCTAGTACAGTGACGTGTGAAAGGGCCGGATGTGTCAACGAAACGCTTCACCTTGATGGGATATGGTAGAAAACAAGTGCGGTGCTTTAGCTCCAAACACTTGAAATTTTGCAGTATGCCTCAAGTGTGACTTGTAGTAGGATTGGCATAAACTATTGGTTTTAAATTGAGATTAATTTTATAATTACCAAATAGAGTAAAAACCAAATTTTACTGTGTTTATTATCGGGACAAAAATTATGAACCATTTCATCTCTCAGGACACTTAGTTTTAAATAACCTATTAAAAACTAAGTTTGTCGCGATACGGCTAACCAATTTTAAGTTAATAGAAAACTATTAAGTTATTAGTTTTGGAAAACAAAACGCTTTTAATTTACAAAACATAATTGGTTAATAAAAAATGTTTATTTTCCAAATTTATTTGGTATTAAGTTGGTGATACTATAATTCTATTATAAACAATCCAAGCAACCAAAATAGCAAATAATAATACGTAAATCCTTATGGCCAAAAGGTGATCGGTCTCACTAGAGCCAATTAGGGAGACCGATCGGGTCAAGGAACCACAAGGATGGACTTCTTCGTGCATCCTGTCATCTTGTCCGAACTCCCACAAACTCTAAGAAATCCTTGAGCTCATCCTCGGTTATCATCGCGTCTTCTTTATTACAAATTTATAAACTAGCAACAATTTGCCCTATTACAAATTTGAACCATCCAATATGGCTTAAAGAAAACCGAAAAATAAAACAATAACCGTTTACAATTTTGAACCATCCATATGGCCAAATAACAAGCTCAACAATCAAACCCAAACAAACAAACATAGGTCGGGGCCGGATTTACATATTCTAAATAAATAAATTTCGGGTCGTTTTGACTTGGTCAAATAAAATAAACAAAACTATGACCAATTCTAAAATTACCCGAAAACAATTCTAGATCTATAAACTTTAAACGATTTAAAGTTTGAGATGTAGATCCGGTTTAAACGAACCGGGATCGACTCGTACGTTGTAACCGCGGCTCTGATACCACTGTTGGGTTTCAGCGGTGGTTCGGAACAAACGGTCAAACAATTTTAACCCGTTTTAAGTATGAGATCCGTTTAAATAAATATTAATCATATTAATATATAAAACGAACCAAAAACGCAACGGAAAATAACTGATTAAAACGAACCGGAAACCCGAACTCGGATCCGGTTACAACATATACGAGCACGATAATAAATCACAACCATAGATTTAAATATAGATGTTTTATACCTCGGTTATCGAAACCGGGTGAGACACCGAGATCTAACGAACGTTGCTAGAGGTTGTCACGAACAATCCGGTAATTTGTACGGCAGCGAAGGACGGCGGCGCGGCGAGTGGCGGCGGCGCAGCAGCTCCGACAGCGGCGGTAGGTCACGACAAGGATTGGCAGCAGCCCACATCAGCTACAGTGGCAAATGGAGCAGTGACGGCGGCCGGGAACAACAACACGGACAGTAACAGTGACAATGGTGGTGTTCTGGCGAGATGTGGAGGCTGGCGGAGGTGGCGGCGGTTTTCCGATGACCGGAAATACGGCCGGCGGCGGCAGCAGGTGTAAGGGGCTAGGGTTTTGTTAATAATTGATTAATATAATAATAAACAATGATTTGTTTATATATTATTATATTAGGGTTAAACCCAATCTCAAACCCATTGGGCTTTTGGTCCAATCACCAACTTAAAGCCTAGTCCACTAAGGTGCTGTTTGTTTTTGCAGACATAAACTGTCTGCAAGCTGATTTCATCTGTTTTCATGTCTGCAACTGAAGATGTGGTCTGAAGATCTGCAAGCTGAAAATATAAGACTGTTTGTTTTTATAAGCTGATACTGTCTGCATAACTGTCAAACTTATCTCACAAGATAGAAGTCATTTATTCAAGTTACATAGAAAATATAATAATAAAATTGTGGCGGCGGACGGTGGGTAGTGGCGATGGATGGTGGTGGTGGACAGTGGGTGGTGGTAATGGACGGTTTTGGTGGGTGGTGGACGGTGGTAGTTGACGGTGATGGCGTCCGACAGTGGGTGGTGGTGGTGATGAACGGTTGTGGTGGGTGGTGGACGGTGGTGATTGGTGGTGGCTGTGATGGATGGTGGTGGTGGTGGTGGTGGCGGACGATGGGTAGTGGTGGTGGATGCTGGTAGTGGCGGCGGACGGTGGGTAGTGGCGGTGGATGGTGGTGGACGGTGGCAGTGGGGGATGGTGGTGGTGGCGTACGGTGGGTGGTGGTGGCGGACGGTGGTGGGAGGAGTGGATGAGAGGGTGGCTTCAAAGGGATAAGAGTATGATTTTTTTGCGAAGATGTTTTAAGCAAGATTTCTTTGCTTTTCTTTTAAGATGAAAGAAGATAACTTAAGATCTGTTTTAAGAAAAAAAACAAACAGTCTTCAAGGGTAATGTCTGCGCGCGTGCAGACATTAGCTCCCTTGAAGATGTTTGAAGAAAAAACAAACACCCCCTAAACAGTCTTAATTATTCATGTCTAGGCCAGTTAACAACTTAAGTAGGCTTGGGGTTCGTTATTCTCGGTGTAACTCTTACCGGGTCAAAATTGGGTCGGCCCGTGTTGACTTGACCCGAACCGACCATTTTTCCAACAATATTATTCATGTTATTGAACTGCTTATATATTAATTGTTTTAAACATGTCGTGGTATGTTATACATCTCACCAAGCAGGCTATACTTAATTGTGTTAAACATGCCATGTTATATAACCGGACCCGTTTAAAAAACATGTTTGTTTTGATTTTAAAGAAAATACTACTTTTAGATTGAACATGGCGTGTTCAACTTTATTGGTCTTTTTAAATGTGTCGTGTCAATCATGGCTCATTTAACACAATACCACATGTTTTTGGGTCATGAAATTAACGTAAGTAAATCAAAATGATACTTCTTTAACACACGAGAGGGACCGAATCTTTATATAAAATAAAAAGCTAAATATTTTGAACTTATACTTACAGCAACCATAAGTTTTAGGCTTAAAGTGTATATTGAGAAATATTCCAAGGACCTAACTTGCCAACCATAAACTTGGCAAGTAGGGATGAGATTGGTACTGGTAACGATATTGAAAATACCCATACCGCATTTGAAGAAAAATAGGAACTGAATACCGTACCGCATACATCGGTTCGGTACCGGTACGCTATCGGTATTGGTACCGGTATTTCGGTAATTTACCGCTTAGATACCACTTTAGCATTTTTTTACTTTTTTTAGCATTTAACTAATCCAAAGTAGTTTTTTTATTTTTTGTACCTACACAAAAAAAAGGTTTTTAGTTGATTCAATGTTGAAAGTAACTTCAAATTGTTATATATCATTGATTATCATTAATACACTCAACTTTTTACACCTGCTGTGATAAAATGGAAATCACAAAGTGACAAGGTTTTTATTATAAAATACTTACAACACCATAACCTTGTTTCTTGGTCTGCACGAAAGCAATATTTTGTATCAATGGTCATGAAGACGCAATATTAAGTTTGAATGACACATTAAAAAATTACGACTCGTGACTCGTAAGTAAATAATGGTGTTAAGTAATTCATAGTTTCATACCAAATTTAGATTGTTCTTTGGTGGATGAAAAATAGATTGCTTAAAATTCGCATAAAATAATAATGATATTTTCAAAAGTTGAAAAAGGATCCCCTAAAAAATATCTAGATTTATTCTATATAAATTTGGTACCAATACCGATTTTTACCGCAAAGTACCGGTACCGATACCAAATTTAAGAAAAAGGAATGCCGATACTGGTACAGCTTACGATCGGTCGGTACGGTACCGGTACGGTTTCAGGAAAAATCTCATCCCAATTGACAAGTGTCTCTTGGTGTAACATGTTTCGATTTTGGCGCTAAAAGTTTCGTTATGACGCATCAGATCGAGTCTTTTGCTCCATAATTTTCACCACCCTTTTAAATTGGTGCAAGAAATTAATGTTGTTGCGTGTGGCCTCACATGGCCACATCAAGTTACAGTCTCAAGTCAAATCGTGATCTTCACGAGAATGTAATGCATCACATTGGATCTGTTGTATCGTGATGCACGTGGAAGCTTATGGTTGGCTGAAACAATTTATAAACTAAAACAAAGAAAATTCAGATAAAACTTTTGTAAAATAAAAACGTCAAAGGCTAGTTTGTTAAACCTGTTAGTCAAAATAACTGAAGAGGTAGGTCCCAGCAGAGACCAGTTGGTCCCGCAAGACTCACCTTGAACAGGGACGTCTGCGCAAAGGCCATCTGCTCCCGCAGGACCCACCATGCTCATAGAATCTTACGCGCAGTACGCAAGCTGTACACGCAGGGAAAGCCTCCCAATGGTGAAGTACCCCGCCTGTTCCCGCAGTTGCGGATACAAGCCATCAGGGAAGGCTACCCGCAGACAGCAGGGCTACATGCACAAGACACTAGATACTTCAGTAGTCACATGAAGGAATGAGCAAGGCGGGAACAATCCCGCCTAAATGAGCCAGTCTGTATGATTCTGAAAGATCTTTTGTACTATACCTACCAAGGTATGGATAGGACAGACGATCTGACCAGAACAGCCCATGAGCCAATCACAGGGTGACAGCTCACCGACAACAGTGCGAGGAGGAGCACCCTCTAGTACTGTTTGTCACTATTAGCCGCTGCCTACTCACCAACCCTTACTGTGGGGCATGCGCAGCCTACAGTTGGTGGAATAGTGTTACTGTTGGCCGTAACCTATTCACCAACCAGCATGGCCTGCGTACAATCCACAGTAGGTGGGACGTGCATAATCTGCAGTTGGTGGAATAGTGCAGCCGACTTTGTTACTGTTGGCCGTAACCTACCCACCAACCAGTATGGCCTGTGCATAGTCCACTGTTGGTAGAACAGGAATACTATTCAGCCGGCTGTACCTTCTAGGAAACCTACATTCGGCTATAAATACTCCAACATCTTGGAATGGTAAGATCATCTGCTATCCAGTTATCTAGCAATCTCTTAATATACACTTATATTCAGAGCAATCTAGTCTGATTCTCACGCCGGAGGGTGGTCACAAGGAGGAACCCCCCCTTCTCAGTGACGAGCTTACGGTGTTTGTTTTGCAGGTCCCCTGAAGAACAACCGTCTCTGTTGGACCTCATTCTCGTGGGAAACATTACTTAACCCCCAGATTATCTATAATCTGTACCGGGTCACTTAGTGTTTCTTCATTGGCGCCATCCGTGCATAAAAGCTAGAACTATTTTAGTTTTTTCACAATTTCTGAAGAAATGGTTAACGTTACTCCGGTCCAAAGGCCTGTAACCGACCAAGATACCCCGGTAACAACCCTAGCAACTGGGGGGAACACCGGCGGTTATAAAATCCTTACGAACACTACCCCGACTACCCAAGCCGGGGCAAGTGCAGTAAATATTCCACTGGGGTTCACCGATACCCAGCTGGAAAAACGAACGAGGGTCCCTCGCCAAACACTAGATCAAGTGAAGGCGTGGGCCGAAGCACGGCAAAGAGAATTCCAAGCCGAATTGGATGAACGCTTGCGTTCAGCTCAACAGGCTGACGAATTCGGCAGTACTCGCCAACACCTCAATATGGGCAGTGACTGCGAGTACTCAGACGACGAGTTGGAGTCCGATACCGACGCAAACCCTCGCCATAAGGCGAAAGGGAAGCGTAAGGAAACGGACGTCCAACCAAAAAGGAATTTTGGGGAAGCTTTTAAACCAATCGCGGAGAGAAACCCGCGTGACTTCTCCAAAACCTTTAGACCAACTGCTACAAATGCAGGAAAGTCAAAATTCGCAAGGGACATTGCGGAAGCAATCGCCCCGAGAAGTGCCAAACAGATGTCCAACATTGGCACTTATGATGGTCTATCCGACCCAGACGACCATTTGAACAGGTTCATTGCGGGGGCTACCGTCAGCAACTGGACGGAACCCACGTGGTGCTACATGTTCCAGATGACTCTGGTCAGAGCGGCCAGGGCATGGTTCGATCGTTTACCGATCCACCACATATATGACTGGGCGGACTTTCAGAACAAGTTCAGCCAACACTTCAGCCAACAGAGGAAGTACACTGAAGAGCAGTGGACGATCCTCAACTGCGTGAGAGAGGAGGATGAATCTTTACTAGACTTCATCACTCGTTTCAACTCCAAAAAGCTAAGTCTCGGCAACATAAGTGAGGATCTGGTTCGCGCCGCCTTCATCCAAGGCGCCGAATACCCAGAACTTATCCGTACATTGACGGGTAAGGATGGCATGCCATCAACATGGGATGCCATCATGACGGCGGCAAAGCGCTTTGCCGAGACGGAAAAGCAACTGGGAAGGGATCTTCCCCAGAGTACACACCTCTACACGCAGAGGACAAGAGAAAACAATGTCCGGATCGCCCGGCAGAACAAAAAGAGGAGGCTAGGTATTTGGCAGTCAAGGGTAAACTTTGACACCTCATCCAGCTCTCGCCCTCTTGTTGGCGGAAGGGACAACACACACCCTTCAAACCGAAAACACCGGTGGACGCCACTCACGAAGAGCGTCACGGAGATATTTGCCACGGAAAAATTGCCATGGCCAAAAGCCCCATTGATCCGGCAGAAACCTAATGCGGATCAAAGCAAATCCTGTGATTTCCACGGGACAAAGGGTCATGGTACTGAAGAGTGCACATCCTTGAAGGATATTATTGAGACATTTGTCAAGGATGGAAGACTTGCACATCTCGTGGCATCAATCAGGAAGGGAGGAAGGAATGACAACCGGTACAGAGGTAACGGACGAAAGCCCGTCGACATCAGCATCAACATGGTTCATGGCAAGGTCAGAGGAAGAAAAAGACGAGTGACAGAACCATGCGCGTGGAAGGAAGCTGAGGTGCGCTTCCCGCGAGTGCCAGGAGGCCCCAATAAAGAAGGCCCCATCGTCATCAGAAGCCAGCTGGGGCATTACATCACTTCCCGCACTCTTGCTGACAACGGCGCTTCGTCGACAGTGATGTACAGGCAGTTCTTTGATAAGCTGGATGATGAAGACAAAGAACGCTTGGAAACGGTCTACGCTTCAATGGAAGGGTTTGACGGCAGTACAGAAACCCCCCTGGGTATCCTATCTTTCCCCGTTACTCTTACTGATGGGAATCATTCACGCACAGAAGACGTGGATTTTGTCGTGATGAAAAAGCCACACCACACGTATGACATCCTATTCGGAAGAGACGGAATGGCAAGATTCAATGCCGTGGTATCTTCAGTCCACGGCATGATGGGATGGCCAACAGCTGAGGGTGTAGCGATGATCACTGGCATTCCCCAGGTATGCATCGCATCTGTCTCATCTAAACCCAAACCGAAAAAGGCTAAACCAACCATCACCGAACCGGAAAAATGGGCCTTCAATGGCAAATACCCCGACCAGGCCGTTACCATTGGACCAACAATTGTTGATCCCACCCGCACCCTACTCAAGCGCTTACTGCAGAAAAACGCTGACATCTTTGCGTGGGCACCAGCTGACATGACTAGTGTACCCCGAAGTAAGGCGGAGCATAAGCTCAAGTGCGATCCGGCTGTTACGCCAGTCGTACAAAAGCGCAGAGTAATGGGGCCTGAACAAACTAACGCGTGTAGAACCCAAGTCAAGGAACTCCTCGACGCAGGCATCGTACGCGTTAGCAGATATCAAACATGGGTTGCAAATCCCGTAATGGTACCGAAGAATGACAAACAATGGCGCATGTGCATAGATTTCAAAGATTTGAACAAAGCATGCCCCAAAGATTGTTATCCGTTACCAGAAATTGATCTTAAGGTGGATTCGTTGGTACCATTTCGCCTTAAATGCCTCTTGGATGCGTATAAGAGGTACCATCAAATCCACATGGCCGTAGATGACCAGGACAAAACCGCATTTCGGACGCCCGATGGTACATTTTGTTATAAAATGATGCCATTCGGGCTTAAGAATGCAGGGTCCACGTACCAACGACTGATGGACAAAGAGTTTCATGCCCAAATTGGGAGAAACTTGGAAGTCTATATGGATGATTTGGTCATCAAAAGCCCCGAGCCAGAAGCGATGTTGAAAGACATTGAAGAAACTTTCAACACGCTCAGAAAGATAAACATGAAGCTTAACCCGAGCAAGTGTTCATTTGGGATGGAAGAAGGGAAGTTCTTGGGAGTCATTGTTACTAAAGATGGCTTCAGAGCGAACCCTGAAAAGGTCGAAGCCATTATTAAAATGGAATCACCTACCACCATTAAACAGGCTCAGACACTGAATGGACGACTAGTCGCACTTAATCGCTTTTTGGCAAACCATGCGGATAAGTCGTTTCCTTTCGTGTCAACATTGAGAAACTGCTTAAAGAAAACGCACTTCCGCTGGACACCAGAAGCGGAAGCAGCTTTTCAGGAGATTCGGTCACGCCTGATCGAACTCCCAACACTTACAGCACCACAAGCGGGAGAGGAGTTAATCCTATACCTTTCCGCAACAGATAGAGCAACCGGGGCAGTCCTGCTAATAGAACGAAAAGGCATCCAGATGCCAATCTATTATGTTAGCCGTGTACTAACAGACGTAGAAACCCGGTACTCTACCCTCGAAAAATTGGTCTTAGCACATATACACGCTTCACGCAGGTTAAGACGATATTTCCAGGGCCACCCAATCACCATTCTCACCAACTTCAAACTCTCAAACGTTCTAGGCAAACCCGAATTATCGGGACGTCTAGCCAAATGGGCAATTGAATTGGGAGAATATGCAATTAAGTACAAGCCAAGACCAGCCATAAAGGGCCAGGTCCTGGCCGATTTTATTGCAGAAGTCCCCGCTTCACGGGAGAAAGAGTGCCAGGAGGAGGCTCAACCCTCCCCAGCACAAGACATCAATGATGTCTGGCGACTCTACACTGATGGAGCAGCCAGTAACGAGGGTTCAGGCGCAGGGTTAAAATTAACCAACCCAGCAGGCCAAGAATATACTTACGCTATTCGGTTGGATTTTCCAAGTACGAATAACGAAGCCGAATATGAAGCATTCTTGGCCGGTTTGAGAATTGCGCGTAAGATGGGAGTGAAAAACTTGGAAGCCCACGTGGATTCCATGCTGGTGGCCAACCAAATAAATGGGACGTACACGGCTGTGAACGACACAATGGCCCTGTACCTCGCCCAGGCAAAAACCCTTATGCGTGATTTTAGTGATTGTAAAGTCATACACGTCAAGCGCTGCGAAAACAAATCTGCGGATGCGTTAAGCAAGCTTGCATCACTAGCCTTCACCCACTTGGGAAAGGACATCCGCATTGAACTCCTCGAAGCACCATCAGTCCCGCACAAGGAAATTTGTGTCATCCAAACCGGTACAGAAACGTGGATGACACCAATAATAAATTACCTTGCAGCAGGAACACTACCAGAGTCAAAAACACAGGCAAGAAAACTACGCTGTAAAGCACTGAATTATCAGCTCGTCAATGACATCCTTTACAGACGTAACTTTCTTGGCCCACTCTTGAGATGCGTGGACAACCAAGATGCTGACTACCTCCTAAGGGAAGTACACGAAGGCATCTGTGGAGTACACGCAGGTCCTCGCGCTGTTGTAGCCAAGCTAAACAACGCGGGATACTTTTGGCCGGGGATGCATACGGATGCACTGGCATACATCAGAAAATGCAGGTCTTGCCAGCTTTACGCACCCAACACACACCGCCCGAAGAATGAACTTGTTCCAGTCACTTCTTCATGGCCATTTCAGAAGTGGGCCATCGATGTGACAGGCCCATTTCCTACAGCAGCAGGAAATGTTCAGTTCCTAGTGGTAGCCATCGACTACTTCACCAAGTGGATAGAAGCAAAACCTTTAGCCCAAACAACCGCGAAACATATCAAAAAATTTATTTGGGAATTTATTATTTGTCGTTTTGGACTTCCACAGAATTTGGTGAGCGATAACGGCACCAACTTTGCTGACAAGAAGCTACAACAGTGGCTAAAAGAACTTCAAATCACCCACACCTTTACCTCAGTGGCACACCCGCAAGGTAATGGTGAGGTGGAAAGAGCAAATAAGAGCATCGTCGAAGGCATCAAGAAGAGACTATCGGAACACAGATCCGGCTGGGTGGATGAGCTTCCGCACGTCCTTTGGGCAAACAGAACGCTGAAGAAGGCCAGTACGGGAGAAACCCCGTTCAGCCTCACTTATGGCACTGAAGCCATGGTCCCGGTCGAAATTGGTCTACCCTCGCCAAGGGTCTTGATTCAGCCAGAAGACAATGATGCGGAAAGACGGTTGGATCTCATGCTAACCTAGGAACGCAGAGACTTAGCCGCAGTGCGTGAAGAGAACTACAAACGACAAATGCAAAAGTACTACAACACGCGGGTAAAACTCTGCAACTTCAAGATAGGAGACTACATACTGCGTAACAACGAGGCTTCAAACCAAGAGCGCCCGGGAAAGCTGGCCCCGGTTTGGGAAGGGCCATACATTATCAAAGAAGTCCTGGGAAAGGGCGCATACCGGCTCGAAAGGCTCGATTGCACTCCCATCCCAAGAACATGGAATGGAGCTCAATTACGCAAATGTTATATGTAGATCAATTCCAAAACTTGTAAAGAAAAGGCCTAGAGCCACTTCTAATGGAAATGATTCTCCTTTCATAATGTGTTTATCTTTATACTTATGAACTTCCCACTGGTCGGTATTTACCGCATAAACGGGAAGAAGTAAGTCGTTACGTGTGGAAGGCGGCAAAACCCGCATAAACACAACGTTAAAAATAAGGGAAACCTACACGCAGGACAGATGTAAGTAAAGTTTAGCCATCCTTGTAAGTGCAAGTGACGGTCTTACCCGCACAATCACGAACAAGGAAACAAAACTTCAACCTATCATCTACCACGTTCAAAGGTTATCCTAAAAAAAAAAAAAAAAAAAAAAAAAAAAAAAAAAAGATGAGGAAAACCTACACGCAGGTCAGATATGGGTAAAGTTTAGCCATCCTACTAAGTGCAAGTGACGGTCATACCCGCACAATCACGAAAGAGGAAGCAAAACTTCACACCTATTATCTACCACGTTCAAAGGTTAACTTATCCTCAAATAAGGTAAACCTACACGCAGGTCAGATGGTAAGTTAGCCATCCTACTACGTGCAAGTGACGGTCCTACCCGCACAATCACGGAAGAGGAAGCAAAACTTCACACCTATCTACCACGTTCAAAGGTTAACTTATTCTAAACACTTGGAAAATTGCTAATTTAAACTTAAGTATGTAAGTCATATAACGTTTATAAAGCAAGGAATCCAATGAATCAAGCGGTCTTAGCCGCGCAAAGATTTACATTTCATAAATATTCGTTACAAGAATGGCCGGGTAACTACCCGCCTACAAGAAAGTAAATCTGTACAAACTAAATCTATCCTAGCAGCGGGAAGGGATCTTCAGGATCAGGCTTCAGGGCCACTTCCACTTGGACCAGCGCCGTCAGTAGAGCGTGGCTGTTCAAGGTAAGCCTTAAGGATAAGTAGCCCGTCATCAGCAGCAGCAATTTCATTCACCTTCTCCACCACCGGATGCGGGAAGGCGGCGTATTGATTTACTGCTTGGTCATATATGGCTTCAGTATCTACATTGTACAAAGGGAAGTTGGATGGCGGGACGCCTTTCTCAACAAACCCTAGACCAAGCAGGAAGCCGACCCGTTCCCCATCCTCGTGAGAAGCGTTGAGGGCTGCGCTCATTGCATCGTCGTAAGATGTCTCTGAAAAGACCCGATGCACAACCTGCATAAGAAAATATACAAGTGTCAACACCCTATCTACAAAGAAAAGCGTGAAGACATGAAGATAGACATACCTGAGACAACGCTTCTCGAAGAAGCCATTCCTTGGCAACCAGAGCTTCTTTAAGGGCGGCTTGAGCTTGGGTGCAGGCGCGTTCGGCTTCGCTTTTGTTAAGGTTGGCAAGTAGCACTTCCTTTGCGGCAGCCTCTTCGAAGCCCTTAAGCTTCCGCTCGGTTTGGTTAAGCACGCCCCTCTGGTCCAAGATCTCCTGGAGCTTCTTGGCATCTTCCATCGCCAAGGCATCATGAGCACGTTGGAGAGCCTCTAATTTGGCCTTGAGCTCCTCGTTCTCCATGCGTAAAGGCTCAGCAACGGCTTCAGCCTTGGTGGCCCTCTCGGTCGCGTTCCTCGCAGTCTCCTTAGCTAGCCGAAGCTGTTCGTTAACAGCTTGGGCAGCCTTGGAGCGGGCCTCGAGTCGCGCTTAAACCTCAACCTCGAGGGCCTTGAAGGCCTTCTCCTTCTCCGTAGCAGCTGCGGACAGCTTTTGGTTCTCCTCCCGAAGAGCCCGCGCTTGAGATACTTCTTTGGCGCGAGCTGCTTTCAACTTGTCGTTTTCACGACAAAGCAGCTCGACGCGCGGCTGCATCCGGGCTTGGAGAACCCGAAGCTCGTTGGTTAGCCTACCCTCCTGGTAGCTAGCCATGGCTTCCCCCAACGCACCATGGGGAGCAGCGTGGCGAGCCCATTCCACGCACTCCACAGGGGTACGAAGGGTTGTTCCTCGGCGTATGTTCCATCGCGGAACATACACTTCATTGGAATCCGACACTGCAAAAGAAACAAAAAGCAGTTAAGAAAAGATGATAAAATATATATAGAAAAATGGGTCAAAAGAACCCTACGCACCTGTAGGGTCAATTACAGGCCGATAGCCGCCGAACCCATCACCTGAACCCAATGGAAATCCGTCCAAGAGGTCAGGCAGATGGGAAGGTGGCGGAAAGATGCGAGAAGCCCCACGCGTACCTGAAGGACCGGCCGTCGTTGCCGATGACGGGGGCAGGGTAGCAGCCGCAGTGGTTGCCGCCGCGGTCGCTGCCGCAGAATCCGCGGCAAAAGTAACCGCCGGCTCTGTGAAGGATGCTGTAAAAATCGCACTCACAGCCGGCGGTGACGTCATCTCGGCTGGAACAGTCGGCTCAGAATGAGCAACTGAACCAGCGGAAGCAGGCGCAGGCGCCTGGGTCGACGCCTCAGGTAGGCTGACCAAACCTACCGTCATTGGCGGAGAGGTAGTACTCGGCCCCTCACCCTGGAATGCGCCAACATCCACACCTGCGTAAAGAAGAAAAGTGTTAAAAGACTTGGAAGATTAAACTACGAAGATAAAAGCCAAGAGTTGTACTTACGGGTTTTCTTGAGCTTGAACGTACGGACGGGCGGGGACGAATCCGATGGAGCCGGTCTCTTGATGCCGGTCACCGTCGTCGCCATTGGTTCTCCGGAGGTAACAGTCGTAGCCTCCGGAACAGTGGTCTTCTCACCACCGGGGTTCCCCGCCACCTCTTCACTATCTGACTCAGTGTCAGATAGGAGCACTGGATCGGCTGTGGAGGCCGCCTTCTCCTTCCCTTTCCCGCCGGCAGCCCTCTTCTTCCGCACTAACGGAGGACCATCTGCGGATTCCTCAGAAGAAGACAGGATGTCAGGAATTCCACCAGCGGGTACAGCACTGAGGGGTGGAGGAGAGAATAACGCCTTACCTGGCCGCCGGTGGCTCAGGATCTCGTGGCCCAGCGGATAGATCTCCACGAACCGATCCGCTGTTTGCTCCAGGATGGGCAACTCGTTCTCGTCAAGAGCACGAGTACCCACCCGCACGGGACCGTCAGCTTCCCGCGGATACAGGAGCGACTCCAAATTGTTCCCCTCTGAAAGAAAAGAAACAGTTAGAAGACAAACTCATATCAGCAAGAAAGACAAGACATACCATAAGGAGTAGAGTTCAAACCGTATTCGAGAAGGATGGGAACCTGAGACGCCTCCTTCCATACCCGGCTCATCCCCAGCATCACCATCCCGGACTCCGCAAACCGGTAAACCGGAGATTGGACCCGGGATATCTTCGCAAACCATTCCGCCTCCTGGTAGTTGGTGGCTTGGTGGCTCGGAATTGCTTGGCCATTTTTAAACTTCATGGCAATGGGGACGGCGCGGGCAGAAATGTAGAAGAACTCCTGCTTCCACGATCGGAGACTGCGCTCGGTCGCGCAAATCTTCAAACCCTTGATCCGGGTTGTCAGGGTGTACCACCCCTGGATGCACCTCCAAGTATAGAAGGTCATCAGGCGGTCCACATAGGGCTCAATGCCCAAAATCCGGCACACCCACTCGAAGTGGCGAATCTTGGCGATCGCCATGGGGTGCAACTCGGTCAAATGCACACCGTGCCTCTCCAGGACACGGTACACAAACTTTGTCAATGGGAACCTAAGGTTCCCATAAACAAAGAATGCAGCATATACCCCGATCTTGCCACTGGGGGCATCGTACACGGTCTGATGGGGTTCAGGAAACTCAGGCTCGAGAGGATCGAGCATGAACTTCCTAACAATATACCTGTACTGATCGCCGGGCAGAGCACACTGGCACTCGCCAGCAGTACTCTTATCATCGACTACAGCTTCAGCATCATGTGAAGACATATTGCAAAGGAAGAAGAAACGATTTCGGAGGAATGCTCAACTGAATAAGAGAGTATTCACCAGAAATCGCCTTAAGAGATGAAAGAGAAGAAGTGAAGATGTGAATTACAAATGACCCTCTTCCCCTTTATATAGTGATCGCAATTAATGCGGTGAATTTAATGCGAAGGAGAGAGAAATCGAAGGTGCAATGAAACTATGACACGTGGCAAAGAGCAGGCTGGCAACAGCTGTTGACAGGACGCGTGCCATTAATTTCGCGGCCACGCGCCCGAAAAATCACGCCCACGCGCCTGAAAAAGCGTCTGGAATGACCATGTACTGTCACGTCACCATAACTTCCTGCACGTCCTGACACAGTCAGAAGAAACTGTCGCACGACGTTTCAGATGTTTGGACTGTTCTTATCCTCACCAACCTTTCGAATTTCAAAATTCAAAATTCAAAAAGATTCAAAAGTAAGCGGGAAAATACCCCTTACCTTGGCAACCAAGTTACTATAAGACGGGTGCGGGTACAGTGTTAAGGCAAAACCCTTCACATACCTAGCACCCGCAGGGAATTGAAGCCAAGAATACCCCGGCAACAAAGTAACTATAAGACGGGTGCGGATACAGTGTTAAGGCAAAACCCTTCACATACCTAGCACCCGCAGGGAATTGACGCCAGGGGTACCTTGAAAGTAAAGTAACCGTAAGACGAGCGCGGGTACAGTGTTCAGGCAAAACCCTTCACATACCTAGCGCTCCGCAGGGAATTGAAACCAAGAAGGATCTTCTGGGCAATGCTTGCGGAAACGGAAATAACACCCCCGCAAAGCGGGAACGTCGAGAACTACACTGTTTGAGGCTCCAGGATGGAATTGGTGGTTTAAACATAACTGATCACTATGTTCAAAACTACCAAAACCTCAGGGAGAATCCACACAAGTGAGACTCAACGCTCCTGACTTGCGAGAAGGTTACATACCTACCCGCATCATACCCAAAGATCAAGCAAAAAAATCGGGAATTTTTGCAAGTGACATTAGGAAACCCGCGGGAAGAATCCCCACGGAGAACCTTAAAACTAAAAACCCTTTTCAAAACCCCTTGCTTAAAGTCCAAAAGTTCACCTCACTTTATTAAACATTCATGAGAAGAACATTGGACTGGGGGGACTTGAAGAGGTAGGTCCCAGCAGAGACCAGTTGGTCCCGCAAGACTCACCTTGAACAGGGACGTCTGCGCAAAGGCCATCTGCTCCCGCAGGACCCACCATGCTCATAGAATCTTACGCGCAGTACGCAAGCTGTACACGCAGGGAAAGCCTCCCAATGGTGAAGTACCCCGCCTGTTCCCGCAGTTGCGGATACAAGCCATCAGGGAAGGCTACCCGCAGACAGCAGGGCTACACGCACAAGACACTAGATACTTCAGTAGTCACATGAAGGAATGAGCAAGGCGGGAACAATCCCGCCTAAATGAGCCAGTCTGTATGATTCTGAAAGATCTTTTGTACTATACCTACCAAGGTATGGATAGGACATACGATCTGACCAGAACAGCCCATGAGCCAATCACAGGGTGACAGCTCACCGACAACAGTGCGAGGAGGAGCACCCTCTAGTACTGTTTGTCACTATTAGCCGCTGCCTACTCACCAACCCTTACTGTGGGGCATGCGCAGCCTACAGTTGGTGGAATAGTGTTACTGTTGGCCGTAACCTATTCACCAACCAGCATGGCCTGCGTACAATCCACAGTAGGTGGGACGTGCATAATCTGCAGTTGGTGGAATAGTGCAGCCGACTTTGTTACTGTTGGCCGTAACCTACCCACCAACCAGTATGGCCTGTGCATAGTCCACCGTTGGTAGAACAGGAATACTATTCAGCCGGCTGTACCTTCTAGGAAACCTACCTTCGGCTATAAATACTCCAACATCTTGGAATGGTAAGATCATCTGCTATCCAGTTATCTAGCAATCTCTTAATATACACTTATATTCAGAGCAATCTAGTCTGATTCTCACGCCGGAGGGTGGTCACAAGGAGGAACCCCCCCTTCTCAGTGACGAGCTTACGGTGTTTGTTTTGCAGGTCCCCTGAAGAACAACCGTCTCTGTTGGACCTCATTCTCGTGGGAAACATTACTTAACCCCCAGATTATCTATAATCTGTACCGGGTCACTTAGTGTTTCTTCAATAACCATTTAGATTATTGTTTTGTGAAGTTTTTGTGAGTTGTGACATCTGGTTTGTTATTTATATTGCAGGACCAGTGCATTACATGGGAGGCTATCATATATTCTCAATACAACCCAAACGGTCCACTCTTTGGTAATATTGCATGGGGTCATGCAATATCTTATGACCTTATTAACTGGGTGCATCTTAATGTGGCTCTTATACCCGACAAGCCGTACGATATCAACGGCTGCTTTTCTGGGTACATCACCATTCTTCGAACTGGTGAACCTTTGATCCTATACACGGTTTTTGATGCCAATTCGCATCAAGTGCAAAACTAGGCAGTTCCCAGAAACAAGTCAGACCCGCTACTAAATGAATGGGTTAAATCGTCATTTAACCCAATTCTGACTCCTCCAGATCGAGTTAATCCAGGCGCATAGAGATCCTTCAACGGGTCCCCGTGGGTGAGGATGGAGAGTGGAGGGTTGTAGTTGGTGACTTGGTGCTAATATTAGTAAGCAAGGGTCAGCAATCCTTTACAAAACTAAAGATTTTAAGAGTTGGGTGATGTCCCCTAGCCTATTTCTTCTCTCTACCAAGACAGACATGCTGGAATGTCCTGACTTTTACCCTAATCTTGTTAATGGGACGAACGGGCTTGATACATCAGTTCAGGGGAAGAACGTAAGGCATGTTTTCAAAGCCAGTTTTCATGAACTGGGAAAGTATGACCCCAAAAGCGACCGGTATGATGTTGGTGTTGACTCTATGGACGATAGGTCGTTACGGTATGACTATGAACGGTTTTATGCCTCCAAGTCGTTTTATGATGACGCGAAGAAGAGAAGGGTCTTATGGTCATGGGTCGATGAAGGTGATATGGAGTCAGATGCTATCGGTAAAGGTTGGTCCGGCCTTCAGGTAATTTAGACTTGAATTTTATCATGTTTACATGTGAAATTATAAACACACTATATATGTAATTAATATCGCGTTTTCAACGATTCCCAGGAGATCAGCTGGTGCAGTGGCCCGTCAAGGAGATTAAAAAACTACCGACCAAAAAAGTGCAGTTCAGCAATAAAAAACTGGATCCATGATTGAAATCTCTGGAATCACAGCTTCTCAGGTGACTAAATCTTATCTTTTATTAGTTAACCCGTATCATTAATATAGATCTAAGGGGATTGATTCAGTTAATTGATTTCAAAGGTCAAACAAAAATGTTTTACAAATCAAACATTAATAATTAAATATAGGTATTATCACTAGATTATGGTGTATCTTTTACCGTTTATTAAACAGACCAAAAGGTTATTTGCTTTAATCAGATCAGCAGTAGCTGAGAAATAGTTATTTGACCTTAATAGTCAGCGGGTCACCAAAATATCAAATGACAGATAATTTACCTCTTGTTGTAGTCTGATGTAGAAATCACATTTAGCTTGTCAAATCTCAAAAAAAGCTGAGGTGTTAAGCGCCGAAGTAGTTGATCCCCGGGATCTTTGTACCCAAAAGAACACATCAATGAGTGGCAATTTCGGACCTTTCGGTTTGCTGGTTTTTGCTTCCAGGGACCCGACCGAATACACAGCGGTCTTCTTTCGCGTTTTTAGAACTGCTAAAAGTTTCCGAGTGCTCATGTGTGTTGACCCAAGCGGGTTTTGTCCAAAACTATTAATTCTTATAAATAACAAGTGATATATTCAAATGTGACTACATAAATTATAAATCACTAGAAAGCTACTTGGTGATGATTTTTTGTTAATACTTCTTCTTAAAACAGGTCTTCGTTAAGACCCGAGGTTGACAAATTGATCTGTGGAGCTTTTCTTGCATTTGATCCTCGAAACAAGAAGATTTCTTTGAAAACTTTGGTATTTTGTAACCAGTTTTAAATATATTTTGTATGATTATATTTATGTATATCTAAAGGAGAGTTTTTATATTTGTTTGATTTGCAGATAGATCATTCCATTATAGAAAGTTTTGGGGCAAATGGATCAGCATGCATTACAGCAAGAGTTTATCCAAAATTGGCAATTGGAGAAGAAGCACATCCGAGTACCATTGTTGAATGCATAAAGATGTGCTTCTTCTACAATTGCCAATTTTGGATGAACTCTTGCTATAATGCAGGCTATTCCAATTACACCAAAACTTTCTATAATGGAGAGATCTATCTGCAAATAAAACAAAATGATAAAAACGCGCCTTTAGATATGCATAAATATAATCATACAAAATATATTTAAAACTGGTTACAAAATACCAAGATTTTCAAGGAAATCTTCTTGTTTCGAGGATCTAGCGCAAGAAAATCTCCATAGATCAATCTGTCAACCTCGGGTCTTAACGAAGACGTGTTTTAAGAAGTATTAACAAAAAATCATCACCAAGTAACTTTCAAGTGATTTATAATTTATGTAGTCGCATTTGAATATATCACTTGTTATTTATAAGAATTAATAGTTTTGGACAAAATACATGAGCACTCGGAAACTTTTAGCAGTTCTAAAAACGCAAAAGAAGACCGCTGTGCATTCGGTCAGGTTTCTGGAAGCCAAAGTCAGCAAACCGAAAGGTCCGAAATTGCCACTCATTGATGTGGTCTTTTGGGTACAAAGATCTTGGGGATCAACTACTTCAGCACTTAAAACCTCAGCTTTTTTGAGATTTGACAAGCTAAATGTGATTTTTACATCAGCCTACAACAAGAGGTAAATTATCTGTCATTTGATATTTTGGTGACCCGTTGACTATTAAGGTCAAATAACTATTTCTCAGCTACTGCTGATTCTGATTAGAGAAAGTAACCTTTTGGTCTGTTTAATAAACGGTAAAAGATACACCATAATCTAGTGATAATATAATAAGTAACTATACCTATATTTAATTATTTATGTTTGATTTGTAAAACATATTTGTTTGATCTTTGAAGTCAATTAACTGAATCAATCCCCTTAGATCTATATTATTGATATGGGTTAACTAATAAAACATTAGATTTAGTCACCTGAGAAGCTGTGATTCCAGAGATTTCAATCATGGATCCACCCTTGAGTTTTTTATTTCCGGCAATTGTGTGAACGGCAATTATTATTACCAAAATAACGATCTACCTTATTAACAAAACATCTCATTCGAGCAGTTGAAACTAGAGCATGTTCCCATGCTCCAACGTCTAACCAACATTGAACAGAACTCTCGATTTCTTTGTGAAGGGAAAGAAAGCAAGAGTGGTTAGTGGCGCACAAAACAACGGTACAATCTTTTAAACCAATAGTACAACTAATAACTAGTATTTTTAAACCAACTAGTATTTCGACCCCCACGTTGTGGAGGGGGGGGGGGGGTTGTGAAACCATAGCCGAAGCTAATGACAAAGTAACAGGACTAAACTTCTCGATTTTGTTCACTTATCATCGTTGTCCATTTTTTGTCGACTAATAAATTTGGAGACATGAGATCTGGTCGGCCAAGACAATGATGGCAATTGATTCCCTTTGCCTGAAACATATAACGGGGCATTCACCGGCTTAAATCTTGATTCTTAAGAATCACTTTCTTCGTTTTAAAGGGAAAACTCAAGAATCAAATTAGAAAAATAAGCAAATATCCAAAGTTTAATAATACAAACCACATTCAAAGCCATGATTTTACTGGTTTCTTGTCGATGTATAGTCTTTGATCCATGATTTAGAATATAATCACGGGTAATGAGAAAGTGTAGTTGTTGGTAATTGATCTAGATAGATTAAGCTGGTAGCCAAAGCATATGTACGGGAAGAACAAACCCTAGTCCTCTGTATACGCAAAAATCACAATAAAAGAAATGAGTTACCATTATTTATAATAAAATACCAAACATTAAGGGATTTAATTTGTAGCTTGCTTACTTTCAATACCCGACAACAGTCGTAACCAAAGCACAGCCTAGGGTTTCAAATTGGAACAGTCGTAATAAACTAATCGGAGGAGAGACCAAAAGTTGCTAATCTCCGCCATCATCGCCGCCGCATAGGGTACCAAAATGTATTGTAAGGTAATGAGAGAGAACGAAAAACTTAAAAATTCATTAAGATGCATAAGTCTTTAAATACACATAGGAAAATAACCAACTTGCTAGTAAAAAGGAAAAGCTAACGTAAACAAAAAATAACTAAAAACAAAGACTTGGTAGACTTGATCAACCCACGTGACAACTCACTTCCACCTTATTAGCAAAACTCCAAACTGATCCAATAGTCACATGCACACCATGCAACTCACAAACTTAGTCCTTCAAACCCTCCCTCAAACTTAACCATGTCATGTTTGATGTCATAAGAGATTACACCCATCAGATTCCTTAACTTGATAAAGCACTCACGATGAACAGGTTTAGTTAGAATATCAGCAATTTGATCGCGAGTTCCACAATACTTCAAAACTATACTTCCATCATTCACCAATTCTCGAAGGAAATGAAAGCGAACACCAATATGCTTGCATCTACCATGAAACACCGGATTCATGGATAACTTTATCGCGGAGGTATTGTCACAGTTAATTATAGATGCATTACTCATCTCAACACCAAGATCTTTTAATACCCCTTGAGCCCAAACGACTTGACATGCACACGCCGCCGTTGCAACATATTCCGCTTCGGTCGATGATAATGCCACGACACTTTGTTTCTTGGAGGCCCAACTCACAGCAGCATCATCCCACAATAAGACATATCCCGAAGTACTTTTCCGGTCATCATAATCTCCGGCAAAGTCGCTGTCGGTATAGACCCTCAATTCACCTTTTCCTCCTCTTTTGTACCACAACCCGTAATTCAAAGTTCCCTTTAAATACCGTAACACCTTCTTTGCAGCAGCATGGTGATTTGCAGTGGGACACGACATGAACCTGCTTATGAGACTAACCACAAACTGAATATCGGGCCTTGTGTTCGTGAGATACATTAAACAACCCACCATTTGTTTAAAAGTAGTGTTTTCCACCTGCTCTCCTTCATCTTTCTTTAGCTTAGTTCCTGGAACCATTGGGTTTGACACGGCATTACAATCAAGCATGTCAAATCGAGACAAAATCTCCATGGTATACTTTCGTTGTGACAAGTGAATACCAGCTCGCGTTTGCACCACCTCAATTCCAAGAAAGTATCTCATCTTTCCCAGATCCGTCATCTCGAATTCACTCTTCATAGACTCTTTAAATTTCTTTAACAACCCCTCGTCATTACCCGTGAAAATCAAGTCGTCAACATAAATGTTTACAAGGAGCCTCTTACCATTCTGACCTTCTTTAGTAAGGGCATGTTTGGCTAAGCTTATGGAGAGCTTCTTATGACTTATGGAGGGGTAAAAAGACAAAAATGCCCCTTCATAAGTCACTATATTTGTAAAATATAGTGACTTATGGAGAGGCATTTTTGTCTTTTTACCCCTTCATAAGTCATAAGGAGCTCTCCATAAGCTTAGCCAAACATGCCCTAAATAAGGTGTGCTCAAACTTGCTTTTCTTGAACCCTTCATTCAAGAAATAACTTTCGATACGACTAAACCAAGCTCGGGGAGCTTGCTTCATCCCATAAAGGGCTTTATTGAGTTTATACACCTTGTGTTCATTATGCTTAACCACATATCCTTGTGGCTGCTGAACGTATACTTCCTCTTGCAACACACCATGCAAAAACGCAGATTTCACGTCCAATTGGTGAACATCCCAACCACGTTGAGCTACGATGGCTATCATCATCCTTATGGTATCCATTCGGGCGACCGGTGCATAAACTTCGGAATAATCAACCCCATATTGCTGCTCGTATCCTCGAGCGACAAGCCGCGCTTTATACTTCTTCACCTCTCCTTTTTCATTCAATTTCGTTTTGAACAACCACTTTACCCCTATACATTTCACTTCTGTTGGCAGTTCCACCAAGCTCCACGTTCCATTTTTCTCTATGGACTCCATTTCCATGTCCATAGCCTTCCTCCACTTTTCATCTTTTACCGCGTCTTCAAAACGAATTGGATCTTGATCTTGCACAACAGAATTTAACTCATCTTCAGCATCGATTTGCAAGTCATCTCCAGTAACATAGTCTTGTAAATAAGTAGGAGCTCTTCTCACACGACCCTCCCTAGTTCTTGCAGTACTAGGGCCCGGGTCAGCAACCCGGTTATCATTACTAACGGCTTCATCTTCTGTTACATTGCCTTCATCATCATTCACTTGTGTTTCATCTCCTTCCTCTTCATTATAGTTTCCCCATGTTAACGGTTCATCCTCCTTTTCTTTACCTTTAACCGAACACCAATCCCATGATTTGTCTTCTTCAAAAACTACATCTCTACTAATAATTACCTTCATGGTTTGTGGATCAATCAACCGATATGCTTTGGATTCCTCGCTTACACCGGTCAACACACAAACTTGACTTCGATCATCGAGCTTCTTCCTTTTCTCTTTTGGAACATGAACATGAGATAAAGAGCCCCAAACCCTGAAATGATCAACTGTTGGTTTTGATCCACTCCATGCTTCTTCGGGTGTCATTGTAGAGTGAGCCTTACACGGGATCCTATTCAACACATAAAAACACCAAACAGCCGCCTCTGCCCGGAACACTTTAGGCATGTTCTTTGAGGCAAGAAGAGAAAGAATCATTCCAATTACGGTTCGATTCTTGCGCTCGGCTACACCATTTTGTTGCGGTGTGAACCGGGTTGTTAACTGCCTCTTAATACCGTTTTGTTTACAAAATTCAACAAACTCATTCGACAAGTACTCTCCTCCCCTATCGGATCGTAAACACTTAATCCCACTTTCATTTTCAACCTTGTTCTTAAACTCTTTAAATTTCTCAAGGGTTTGAGACTTTTCGGATAAGATATAAACCCATCCCTTTCTACTATAATCGTCAATGAAACTTAAGAAATATCGCTTACCCGTGTTGGATTGGGGGGAGATCGGCCCACAAATGTCGGAGTGGATTAATTGGATAACATCGTCTGCTCGCCATTTTGCCTTCTTTGGGATAACTTCACGGGTCTGTTTTCCTATTAAACATGGTTCACACACGGTTTCACTGACTTCTAGAATTGGCAGGTCACGAACCATGTATTTCTTCATCATTTATTCTAAATAAGTCTTGCTTATGTGTCCCAACCGTTCATGCCACAACCTTTCTTCACTTTCGTCTCTAGTGTAGTTACACCCCTCCGTACGAGGTGTATCGACAACATTATCATCTTCATTTAAAGGGTACAGCCGATTACTACTCATAATGCTTTGAAATAGCATACCTCTCTCTGGGTGATAGACCTTGCACAAGTTTGACTGGAACATAAAAGACAACCCATTTAATTGAAGTTGTCCTATGCTCAGCAAGCAATTCTTCAAATCAGGTATGTAGTACACATCTGTGACTACAAATTTTGTTCCATTCAACCTAAGCTTCACATTCCCTTTGCCCTTAACATTCATTCTTGTGTTGTTACCCAGTTTCACAGTAGTGTTAAATGACTGATCGAAGGTAACGAACTTATCTTTAATACCGCACATGTGGTTCGAGCACCCTGAGTCAAGGAACCAGAGGCAATTCTTGGCGTCATCTCCGTCTCGGGCCTTAAAAACGTGCTCTTCCACACTAGCCATTAGCATGACTTCTTCATTCTCATCAAACCCGGCGAAATTTGCTTCCTTCGATTGATCACACTCATAAGTAAAGTGACCCAACCAGTGGCACTTATAACATTCGATAGTCTCCTTGTTAAACGAGGAACGACCTCGTCCACGACCCCTTCCTCTCGGACTCCCGCGACCTCTTCCACGGCCACGACCACCCGATCCTTCTTCCATTTTCAAGGCTTGTTCGTCTTCTTTCTCTCCTCTTTTAAACTTCTGTTCGTGAACAACCAAAGAACTTTGAAGTTGATCAACTGTCATAGCTTCAATATCATTTGATTCTTCGATTGAAACTACGACATATACGTATTTCTCAGTAAGAGTTCTGAGAATCTTCTCCACAATCTTCCCATCGGGCATGACTTCCCCATTACTTCTCATCTGGTTCGCAACGGTCAAGACCCTACCGAAGTATTCCGGTATCGTTTCACTGTTTTTCATCTCCAATATCTCGAAGTCACGTCTCAACTTCTGAAGCATAGATTTCTTGACACGATCGTTTCCAGCGAACCTCCTTTTCATCGATTCCCACACGGCCTTCGAGGTCGATCTATCCAAGATCTGCTAAAAGGTAACCCTGTCAATAGCTTGGTACAGGTAATGTTTCACCTGCAGGTCCTTCGCCCTCAGATCTTCAACTCTCTTTCGTTGTGCCTCTGATTGAGTTATTCCAACAGCCGGCTCAATGATTCCCGGATCAATGAGACCCCACAGCTGCTTTGCACGTAGCAAATTTTCCATCATTTCGCTCCAATGCTCATAATGGCCTTCGAATATGGGAACTTTCAGTTTCTCGGTGCTCATCTTGATTGAAATGAAAGTGATAGAGAAGTGATAATTTGCTCTGATACCACTTATTGTAAGGTAATCAAAGAGAACGAAAAACTTAAAAATTCATTAAGATGCATAAGTCTTTAAATACACGTGACAAGACTTGGTAGACTTGGTGACTTGATCAACCCACGTGACAACTCACTTCCACCTTATTAGCAAAACATCCAAACTGATCCAACAGTCACATGCACACCATGCAACTCACAAACTTAGTCCTTCAAAATGAAACCCGGCAACAACCACAACATCGCACAAAAGACGAATCCAGTAACATCATACAAAATTGGAGGTAAACAATGGAGAGAAACAGGTGAGACCATTGATTAAAATATTACAAATACCAAAATAATAATAACAGAGAAGAGGAATTTGTATAAAATCTGCAGACACATGGAAACACCTGATATGGATAAAGCAAGCTAACACGTGTACGGTCCCAAACACAATACAATATGTACAAGTAGAGGTGGCGATCTGATTTGGATGGGTTGGATTTGGATGATGAGTTATGATAGATTTTTAAAATTTAGGATTAGGATGAATATGGGTAAAGATGGGTAAAGTTAATTATCTTGACCAGGTGAAGGTTAAAATACAAAGGGTTTGAAAAGATCCTCAAAGAAATGTTGATGTAATATCTTTGTTTCTATATAAAAAATAAAAGTTTTTTTAAAAAAAAATCAAAATTTAAATAAAAAATACAAAATGTAAAATAACTAAGACGTTATGTTCGTTCATTAAAATACGGTTTTGTATCGGTTCAGGTTCGATTTTTTCAGTTGTTTTTCGGTTCGGTTTTGTTTTTTTTCATTTCGGTCGGTTTCGGTTCTATTCGGCTTCAATGATTTCGGTTTCCATTTCTTGATTTCTATTCGGTTTCGTGGGTTTTGTTTAAAATAAAATTGGATAGAGTTTGTTTTAGTCCATTCTAACCCATAAACAAACTCATTCTAACCCATAACCATAACTCACTAGCATTTTCCAACCATCTTACCTTCTTGGAAAATTCTTTTGATCCATCATAACCTATTCCAATTTTAAAAATTATCCATATTGACCCAAAACAACTCATTTGGGTTTGCTTTGCCACCCTATGTACAACACATAAAGCCATATGCACAACAAATTACACCACTATAAAAGAAACAGTGTTCTTTAGAGTGGGCACCGGCCTTCAAACTTGTATATATATATGTGTGTGTGTGTGTGTGTGTGTGTGTGTGTGTGTGTGTGGGAAAGTTAACGTACAAATGAAATTAACGTGCTAAACGTGAGAATCAAGTAGAGTAATTATGTAATTACATCATAGAGTAATTACATAATTACTCTACTTGTATTTGTATATTTAATTACTCTATTCGGTTCTCACGTTTAGCACGTTAATTTCATTTATATTTAATCCAAACTATATATATGTGTGTATTGGGCTACACCACCACTGCACTCCTAAAACAAAAATTCCTTATTTACAGACTGGGTGTCACATGTCACTAACCACCCCCCTCCCCGAGATAAAAAAGAATGTAGCCCCCACTACATAGCCTTACAGCCCACTATCTCGGTACTATTTTGTTGGAGTCAGTCATCGATTTCCGGTACGTATGTTCGAATAACTCATTCTTGTATTACGTTCCTTCTATCCATTTGGAAACAAACTCATCCAACTAATTTCTATTGATCGACTATTATCGGGGTCAGCCCGTGAGCTAACGAATTAAAGAGGAGGGGAGGATACGAAATATGAGATGAAAAAAATAAACTATATTTTTCATCATAGTTTATATGAGTTATAGTGTAGGATGTGAATCATGTTGGTTTTAATATTCAAATGAAAATTTTATGTAGTTTACACTTAATCACCACTCATTTTTCCTTTAATTGTGTAACATTCTTTTAATTTAAATGAAAACTCTTCGTACATGTCACTTTCAAATTAAAATATTTTTGTAATACACTCAACATGTTTAATCGAATAATTCAAAGAGGGGAAACAAGAATGACTGAACGGATATTCTTTATTGTAAGAAAACTTGTACTGAAACTATATTTTCAATTCGTATGCAAAACAAAGGAAGGTTACAAGATTAAGCAACTTTCCCAAAACAGCATACAATCAGTGGCGGATCTTGAACAAATAATTTGGGTGGGCCGGACTCAATACATACATATATTCAGAAAAGTTACACTACTTAGCGAAAAAACTGATCGACTTGGCCCATGATATGGAAAGAACCGCCCCTGCATACAATATCAAATTGCAGTTGTTAGCCCACTCACTGTATTTTTTATAAACTTATACCTGCAAAGATCGTATTTATATAAACATAAATTTAATGGCACAGTATTGAATGATAGTGTTACATGAAATACCTGGATCTAAGGGTTTACGACTTAACGATATTACCAACAAAGTTTGACAGTATGGGATTGGGACATTGTAGTCTAGCCTCCATAAATAACATCATCTTCAAGGATATCTTGTGTAGATATTCAGACTGCAAACCAAATAAATTACATGATTTTGGGTCCCATAATACATAACCTATGACAAAGAAACATGGCATCACTTCCTTGTCTTATTATGAACTACAAAATCTTCATTCCACAAAAGAAAAAAACTAGAAAACTATTAATGCATAATATAAAGAACACAACAAACCTGGCTTGTAGCAGCAGCATAATTCTTCTCTTCAAACCTCTCAGCTATTTTCCTAAGCTCATGTAGCCCGTTGACGTTTTCAGGGTATGGAAGATGCCTCTTCAAGGTATCCATTCTACACAAAATAACACAAATAGTTGGCAGTAATTATAGGTGGAAAGCATCATTTTATAAAATAAAATAAAAAAAACAAGTAAAAAGAATACTATAAGTGTATACATCCTGGATATCATCCTTTCTCATGAATCTGCTTGCAGTTGATCCCTCCAATCATCCGATTCCATGCTGGTGTCACCTATGAGCTGGTTCTGTTTAACACTAGACATGTTTGGAATGTTCTGCAAGCTTGAACTTGGATCAGCACCACTTGCCATGGTGGATTGGTGTAAGCTACGGACAGGTGACGATTCAAACGATAAACTAGAAGAGCCTTGCATTCCGGTTGAACCAATGTTATTGTGCATGCTCTGTGACATCGCTTGTTGAATATTAGATGGCACGGTAATAGAAAGATGCGAAAAAAACATAAGTTTTAGTTAACATATACAAATGTAAAAGCAGTGAAGATAACATCTATACTTGTTGCCATGGTATCACAACTTCAAACGAGATTAAGCAGCCCTCCAAGATATCATGTAATATAAAAGTTTTACTGTTGGGGCCCACTCACTGTATTTTGTGGTCGAGAGCGAGACCGTCTATTTGCATTGATGATATGAATAATCTGCTTCTCATAAGAAACCACATTGTCTTTATAATTAGCTAATATTCCATGCTTAGGGATTTGTAAAAATCGCATGAAACGCTCCAACATATTTTTAACTACTTTCAGCTGCGTATGGAACTCGTGTTTTGGTTGTTGAGGAAGAGAATCATACTGAACAACAAAATGTTTACATTAAGTTTATAAATAAACAATTGCCTTCGGCTGTATGCTTTTGCAAGACAATATTATTTTCAAATATTATACCCAACTTAATTACCTGCTGCAATTTGGAAAGAGTTTTCTGGTGTATGACCTTCAGTTCTCATAGGTACAAGTCCTTCATAGATTTTATCTGTATATAGAACGATAAAAAAATCCATAGATTTTATTTTTGAAACGAGTGAGAAGAAAAGAAAAGGTAAACTTTGGTTTAAAATAATATGCAGCACCTTTTGATACACTTCCTCTTGCCAATCCGGACGACGTGACAGTATGTGGTCAATCCGGACGCTTTTTCAGGCGCGAGGGCGCGAGTTTTATGGCGCGTGTCCTTTTGACAGCTGTTGCCAGCTTGCTTTATCTACATGTCGCCGTTTCATTGCACCTGCGTTTTCTCTCCCCTCCGCATTAAATTCATCGCATTCATTGCGATGAGTATATAAGGGGGAAGAGGGTGTATCCCATTCCATACTTTCACTTCACTCTTCTTCTTATAAGCGATTTCCGGCGAATACTCTAACTTTTCTGTCGAGCATTCTCTTGAAATCGCTTTCTTTAACATCTAAAAAATGTCTTCTTCTACACATGATCCCGAGGTTACTTTTGAGGAGTCCGATGTATACCCTGAGAACCCGACGTCCACGTCTGATAAGGACGATAAGAGTACTGCTGGCGAGTGCCAGTGTACTCTTTCTGTCGATTTGTATCACTATATCGTCAAGAAGTTCATGCTCGAGCCTTACGAGCCTGAGTTTCCAGAGCCCCTCCAGACGGTGTATGATGCCTCTAAGGGCAAGATAGGGGTTTATGCCTCATCCTTCATATATAGGAATCTCATATTCTCATTAACGAAGTTCGTGTACCGTGTTCTGGAGAAACACGGTGTACACTTGACGGAGGTGCACCCGATGGCGATCGCTAAGGTTCGCCATTTCGAATGTGTGTGCCACATTCTGGGCATCGAGCCCCGCGTCGACCGCCTGATGACCTTCTACTCCTGGAGGTGCATCCAGGGCTGGTATACCTTGGTCACTCGGATCAAGGGTTTGAAGATCTGCGCTACCGAGCGCAGTCTTCGGTCTTGGAAGCGGGAGTTTTTCTACATCTCCGCTCGCGTCGTCCCCATCGCGATGACATTCAAGAACGGGAGGGCACTCCCTAACCTTCACGCCTCCAACTACCAGGAGACGAAATGGTTCGCCAAAATCTCCCAGATCCAGACTCCGGTTTACCGCTTTGCGGAGTCTGGGATGGTGATGCTTGGGATGAGCCGGGTATGGAAGGATGCCGGTTCTGAGACGCCGCAAATACCTATCATCCTCGAATACGGTTTGAACTTTACTCCTTACGGTATGCTCCATCTTTTGTGTTGATTTAGGGTTTTTCTTCTAACTGTTAATCTTTTTTTTATTTCAGAGGGGAACGACTTACAATCGCTCCTGCATCCACGGGAGACTGGTGGTCCCGCCCGGCTGGATACTCGCGATCTTGACGAGAACGAGTTGCACATTCTGGAGAAAACGGCGGATAGATTCGTAGAGGTCTACCCGCCGGGCCACGAAATTTTGAGCGCCACTCGGCCAGGTAAGGGATTCTTTAATCCTCGCCCTCTTCATGCTCCAACTTCTGCTGGAGTTCCTCTAATTTTGTCATCTCTGATGAGGGATCCGCAGACGGGCCTTTCTTCGTGAGGAAGAAGAAGGCTGCTGGCGTGAAGGGCAAGGCGAAGGTTACCTCTGTCGTCGACCTGGGGAATCAGTCTGATTCCGAGACTGAAAGTGAGGAGGCGGCGGGGAACCTCGGTGGTGGTGAGACTATTGTCTCGGAGGTTGAGACGGCTGTCACCTCTGGGCAACCAAGCGTTGCAACGGTGACTGGCGTGAAGAGGCCAGTTCCATCGGGTTCGTCTCCGCCCGTCAGAACTTTCAAGATTAAGAAAACCCGTAAGTATAATGTTACATTTCCCGCATTTCTTTCCGCCTTTATTTATTTTTTTTTTCTTTATCTTTTGTTGTCTTCACGCAGGAGTGGACGCATCCGCCTTCCAGAGCGGTGCGGGAGGGAGCAGTTCCGGACCCACGACGATAGGTTTTGTCAACCTATCTGAGGCGATGACCCAAGCGGCTGCGCCTGTTTCTGGTGTTGGTTCAGTTGCTCATTCTGTTGAGGCAACTGTTCCAGTTGTGACGTCATCTCCGCCGGCCGTCAGTGCCATCTTTACCACATCTTTCACTGGGCAGGCGGTGACTTTTTCTGCAAGCTCCTCCACAGTGGCGACCACGGTTGTGAGTTCATCTCTAATGAGTTCACCTCCGATGGTCTCCACCACGGTGGCTTCTACCATGCCTCCTCCGGCTCCAGCAACTGGGACCATGGCTTCAGTGCCATAGGTGAGGCTGAACGGGGTTTCGCCCGTGCTTGCCTTTTTTAGCGTTCTGTTCGCCTAAAGGACGTGTGGAACTTCGTCCACCCAGCCGGATCTATGCTCCAAGAGTCTTTTCTTTATGCCGTCGACGATGCTCTTGTTTGCTCTTTCCACCTCACCATTACCCTGCGGGTGTGCCACTGAGGTAAAGGTGTGGGTGATTTGAAGTTCTTTCAGCCACTTTTGCAGCTTCTGGTCAGCAAAGTTGGTGTCGTTATCGCTTACCAAATTCTGTGGAAGTCCAAAACGACAAATAATAAATTCCCAAATAAATTTTTTGATATGTTTTGCGGTTGTTTGAGCTAGGGGTTTTGCTTCTATCCACTTGGTGAAGTAGTCGATGGCTACCACTAGGAACTGAACGTTCCCTGCTGCTGTGGGAAATGGGCCTGTCACATCGATGGCCCACTTCTGGAATGGCCACGACGACGTGACTGGAACAAGTTCGTTCTTCGGGCGATGCGTGTTGGGTGCGTAAAGCTGGCAGGATCTACATTTTCTGATGTAGGCCAGCGTATCCGTGTGCATCCCCGGCCAAAAGTATCCCGCGTTGTTTAGCTTAACTACAACTGCGCGTGGACCTGCGTGTACTCCACAGATGCCTTCGTGTACTTCCCTTAGGAGGTAGTCAGCATCTTGGTCGTTCACGCATCTGAGGAGTGGGCCAAGAAAGTTACGCCTGTAAAGTATGTCATCAACAAGTTGATAGTTCAGTGATTTACAGCGTATCTTTCTTGCATGTGTCTTCGACTCTGGTAGTATACCCGCTGCAAGGTAATTTATGATTGGTGTCATCCATGTTTCCGTGCCGGTTTGGATGACACAGATTTCCTTATGCGGGACTGATGGTGCTCCAAGAAGTTCAACGCGGATGTCTTTTCCCAAGTGGGTGAATGCTAACGATGCAAGCTTGCTTAACGCATCCGCAGATTTGTTTTCGCTGCGCTTGATGTGCATAACTTTGCAATCGTTAAAATCGCGCATAAGGGTTTTTGCTTGTGCGAGGTACAGGGCCATTGTGTCGTTCACGGCCGTGTACGTCCCGTTTATCTGGTTGGCTACTAACATGGAATCCACGTGGGCTTCCAAGTTTTTCACCCCCATCTTACGCGCAATTCTTAATCCGGCCAAGAATGCTTCATACTCCGCTTCGTTATTCGTACTTGGGAAATCCAGCCGAATAGCGTAAGTGTACTCTTGGCCTGCTGGGTTAGTTAGTTTCAACCCTGCGCCTGAACCCTCTTTGTTGGCTGCTCCATCAGTATAGAGTCGCCAGACATCATCAATGTTCTGTGCTGGAGAGGGTTGAGCCTCTTCCTGGCACTCTTTTTCCTGCGAAGCGGGGACTTCTGCAATAAAGTCGGCCAAGACCTGGCCTTTTATGGCTGGTCTTGGCTTGTACTTTATCGCGTATTCTCCCAATTCAATTGCCCATTTGGCTAGGCGCCCTGATAACTCGGGTTTGCCTAGAACGTTTGCAAGTTTGAAGTTGGTGAGAATGGTGATTGGGTGTCCTTGGAAATATCGTTTTAGCCTGCGTGAAGCCTGTACAAGCGCTAAGACTAATTTTTCCAGGGTGGAGTACCGGGTTTCCACGTCTTTTAAGACGCGGCTTACATAGTAGATGGGCATCTAGATGCCTTTTCGTTCTACTAGTAAGACTGCCCCGGTTGCTCTGTCTGTGGCGGAGAGGTAGAGAATTAATTCCTCCCCCGCTTCTGGTGCTGTGAGTGTTAGGAGTTCGATCAAGCGTGACCGAATCTCCTGAAAAGCTGCTTGCGCTTCTGGTGTCCAGCGGAAGTGCGTTTTCTTCAAGCAATTTCTCAATGTTGACACGAATGGGAACGACCTATCCGCATGGTTTGCCAAAAAGCGGTTAAGTGCGACTAGTCGTCCATTCAGTGTCTGAGCCTGTTTGATGGTAGTAGGTGATTCCATTTTGATAATGGCTTCGACCTTTTCAGGGTTCGCTCTAAAGCCATCTTTGGTAACGATGACTCCTAAGAACTTCCCTTCTTCCATCCCAAAAGAACACTTGCTCGGGTTGAGCTTCATGTTTATCCGTCTGAGCGTGTTGAAAGTTTCTTCGATGTTTTTTAACATCGCTTCTGGCTCAAGGCTTTTGATGACCAAGTCATCCATGTAAACTTCCAAGTTCCTCCCGATTTGGGCATGGAACTCTTAGCGTTGGTATGTGGACCCGGCATTCTTAAGTCCGAATGGCATCATTTGATAACAAAATGTGCCATCGAGCGTCCGAAATGCGGTTTTGTCCTGATCATCAACGGCCATGTAGATTTGATGGTATCCTTTATACGCATCAAGGAAGCATTTAAGGCGAAACAGTGCCAACGAATCTACCTTAAGGTCAATTTCGGGTAACGGGTAACAAACCTTGGGGCATGCTTTGTTTAGGTCTTTGAAGTCTATGCACATGCGCCATTGTTTGTTGGATTTCGGTACCATGACGGGATTTGCAACCCATGTTTGATATTTACTAACGCGTACGATGCCTGCGTCAAGGAGTTCCTTGACTTGGGTTCTACACGCGTTAGCCTATTCCGCACCCATTACGCGACGCTTTTGTATGACTGGCGGAAAAGCCGGGTCACATTTGAGCTTATGCTCCGCCTTACTTCGAGGAACACCAGTCATGTCAGCTGGTGTCCACGCAAAGATGTCAGCATTTTTTTGTGATTCCCCTTTAGTTTCCTCTCGTTTTAAGTCAAAACTTCAAAACAAAAAAAAATCGCAAAAAATCTAGTATAAAAAAGAATGACAGCGGTTACACCCAAAAAATTTATATACGCCCTTGACATTTTATCGATATATAGTATCACAAATATTTACAGCACATTTTAACTATGGTAATTCTTTTGTTCAACTCAAAAGCAATGTAAAAACCTCATGCACTTTTAAAAAAATGTAAGATAATTTACAGAACTTTTGGACACGCTTCCGCTTACCTTTTGATACACTTCCTCTCGCCAACCTCCGCTATTTGCTGTCGAATCTAAGGATACCGAGGGGTTTACGCTATTATGTAAAGCGGCAGAGTTTGAGCGTATAGGAAGTTCTAATCTAGTCTCCATAGTCAACATCATGAAGCATATCTTCCGTGTATACTCCGACTGCAAACAAAATAAACTACATATTATCACTTGTCCTTAAGAATTGCAAATCGTCATTCCATAAAAGTAAAAAGGCAATAACCAAAAGGTCCAAAAACTACAAAACCTGGCTTGTGGCAGCGGTATAAATCTCCTTTTCAACCCTCTCAGCTATTTTCTTAAGTTCCTTTAGTCTCTCGTATTCGGTGAATGGGAGATGCCTCTTCAAGGTATCCATTCTACACATAATAAAGTAGGGGTGAGCAATAACTGAACCGAAAACCAACGAAACCGAACCAAAACTAGCCAAATCCGAATTAACCGAAAAGTGGCTATTGATTATTTTTCGCACCCTTGGTTAACCGAACTGAACATTCATATTGTCATATATTTCTAGCTTTTATATCTCCGTTTCATGTATTTCATGTTTTATGCCACCCCTTCATGTATGTATAGCTCCATTTCATGTATTTATCCATCCATTTCATGTACTTCAAAGTTAAAAATTTTAGCCCAAAATTTGAATTTAGTTATTAACCGAACAGAACACCGAATAAACCGACCAATTGAGCGAAAACCAATTGTTGAGGTTAATAACCGAACCGTGCACACCACTATAATAAAGTACACATGTCACACAAAATAACACAAATATTTATCAAAAATTTCATGAAAGCACATAATTATACAAAATAAAAGCATAATAACCAGCAAATTCTGAAAGCAAAAAAGAATAAGAAGAAATGAGAGAATAATATAATAAAGTACATACAACTTGTTGACGATGGTTTTCCGTTGCAATTGATTCTTATTATTCCAGTCACTTGATTCCATACAATCACTAGTATTCGTCATCCTCTCTTCGCTGAATTGATTTTCAATCCTATTGTAACACGAACGAAATTATTAATAATAATAATAACAATTGACGCAAAAAGGCGTGTCGGCGATGAAGCAGCGTACCGGAGAAAACTGACAGACACAGCAATTAGAGGAACTTGCTTTGCTTGCGTCAGTTGAGAATGTAATAATTAAAAGTTTAAAATATAACGAAAAAACAATTACAACTCCACGAACCCCATCCGGGTGTTCATTTTACAGTGTTACACAAATCAGGTGCCAGCTGACAGTATGATTTTCCTGTGGAACGATAAACTAACTCTGAGAGCAAACATAACGAACACCCAAAAAGTGAGACAACGAGGTTCTTTAAATTCAAAAAGTGAGATGGTCTAACACGCAAAAAAGTCGTTTTTCCAAAAATTGATGTTATCAATGGACTTGTGGACATATTGCAGTGGTCAGGAATTTCACTACCTCCCCTTTTTCATATATAGTTTAAATTTTGCAAAATGTCAATATAATACTGTATAGTTGTTTTGTAAAAGTATTTAGAATCATGTTCGTATGCTTAAAAAAATTATAAAAAAATGTTTAAATTCGTATTTCTTTTTTCTGTTGGACATACTATAATATCACCTCTTAGTTCTTTATTTTTGATCTCTTGATTTCGTAGTTACTAACAAAAATAACTTGTATCTAACTTTATTTGTTTTGTTTATTTGTATATTTAAAATAAAGAATTTATTTGTCTTGAAATAGCTACTTGACTTTGTTATTTCTTATAACTATTAATAGAATATAGTATAATCATGAATTATAATTATTAATAAAAATTGGTTTCGGTTATATTGCTAAAGACCATGGGGCATTGTTTCCCCTCTTCACTTTATTTTGAAACCAACTCGTTTTTTCATTAGAGCTTATATCATAATATTCATGAAATAAATCAAACAACTTTGTGCATTTTGATTTTTCTTTAAAAAAATGAAAGCAAACTAACAAGCCCCTTTACGCCTTTAGGCTTTAGCGCCCTACAAGCTACGATGTTTAATGCCCCAGCTAAGTGACGTGGCATGGGGTGGTATCATAGTACACTTGGTCTAATGACTAAAGTTTATAAACATAAACGACGGTTTTCTCATACAAAATGAAAGTTTAAATAAGTGTTTTTATTTTAAACTTTTGAGAAATCTGCATTTTGTCTCCCTGGTTTATATCGTCGCGAGATGGGTTAACCCCTGAAAAAGATTTTGCGAACTTTGTGTCCCTATGTTTCTCCGGCGAGTTCTTCTGACTCCTACCGTCAGTTGACCGTCCGTTGACCGTTGGTATTTTAGTAATAATACCAACATATTAAGGGTATTTTAGTAATCTTCTTTTAATAAATTATAAATATAATAATAATAATAGTAATAATCTACACATACTATTAAAGTAGGACACAATTTCCACATGGCACCATTCTAGGGTGTCCACATAGGATGCCATCTCACCTCCATGTCATCCATTTCCTTACTTAATCATTCCAACTCAGGAATTAAACCACATTTAACCCATTAACCCATATTAGCTTAATTTCTCGGTGGTCTTCATTATCCATTAACCCATTAACTCGTAAATTCAAATACTGTATTTAAGTCTAAATTCTTCTGCTTACACTTTTCACAAACCTTAATGGTCGCTCTTAGCCTCTTATTTCTGCTTAATATTTCCAATCCAAGGTAAACTACAATAAATTAATTTCCGGCAACCTTATTATTTTTTCCGGTTATTCTTTCTTATAAGTTTTATATGTTTATTTTCAGATATAACTGATTTCAAAAAAATCAGTTTAGGTTGGTGACATGATACACGGTCATGAAGGTGATATGTGGACGTTTTAAGTTTTTCCGGTAAGTGTTGCCGGTTTATTTTTCCTATCATGTTTATAACGATGATTTTTTTATATTTGTTTAAATACTTCATTTAACTTTGTTAATTAATCAAAATATGAACTTTCATGATTAATAGAAGTCTCTTTCTCTTTTCCGGTATACCATGGTCATTCTTACAATATCGTTTTTCCGGTAACACCTTTTAAATTTTCCTTCTTTTTAATTATTGTTTAAAACTCCATAATATATATATTAATTGTCTAATTTATTATTTCAGGATATTGTTCGACTCATCTATACTAATATCGCTTTTCCGGTATACCATGGTCATATGACAATATCGTTTTCCCGGTAACACCTTTTTAATTTTTTGTTTTTTAATTATTGTTTAAAAGTTCTTAATATAATTATTAATTTTCATTTTTATTATTTCAGGTTATTGTTCGACTCATCTATACTATTATCGCTTTTCCGGTATACCATGGCTATTCTGACAATATCGTTTTTCCGGTAACACGATTTAAATTTTCCGTTTATAATTATTTTTTAAAAATCCACAATATAATGATTAATTCTCATTTTTATTATTTCAGGTTGTTCGAATCATCTATACTAATATCACTATTGATGAAGACCGAAGTATTTGTATTTTTATTAAACATTCATGTATAGATTTAATTTATTCATATATTACAATATTTCAATTTCATATATGTTAATAGTATTTGTTTTCGTTTTTTATACATTGACTATCCTCAATTAAATATTTCCTAATTTTTGTCACTACCATCTATAATAAAATTCTAATTATAGAATTTAAACCCTAATAAAATAATATTATACATTGACTTTCCTCAATTAAGTATTTCCTAATTTGTAATTATAACGAAATAAAAATTAAATTAAAATTAAGTTAAAATTATTACTCTTTTTTCAAATTTAATCTATAAATAATAAATTCATAATTCAAATCATAATAATTTATTTAAAATTAAATGTTCTTAATCTATAAATAATAATACATAATACGGACTAACAACTTTACCAATTATAAATAAGTAAATCAGGTTATAGAATGTATCTATTGTATCTCTATATATTTTTGGTATATGATTTGAATTATAATTTTAATTTATAATAAATATGAATATTAATTGTTTGACTAACAGGTTTCCTTTGTATTCGTTTAATATACCGTAAAAAATGAATTGTTTCCTATTTAACATGTTTCCTTTTTTTTTCTAACTAATAATTCAAGGACATTAATTCCTAAAATCAATTCCACGAAACATCATAAGTTAGTCAAAACTGATTCAAATTACATTAATTCTGGTTCTAAATGTTTAAACTTATATTATTCTATGCAATTCAAATTTTACATATTATTTAATATATTTTATTTGATTTAAACAATATATGTGAAATCAAGTTTAAATTTAGTCCAAAACACATTAGTCAAAATAATTATGTCCTTGAATTGTTATATCATGTCAAGAATTATATTTTCCCATTATTCGAAATCTTTTCTATTTATATTCAATTTAACATAAATAACTCAATAATTTACACTATATATTCGTTCATTTCTTAAGCTTTCTAATCACCTAGAACAATTATAACCTCCATTGTTTTTCTTCATACAAGTTAATGTCAGTTTTCTTTTAATATTTTTTTATTTATCTTTCACATTTTTCATTCATTATACGTTACTAATTCATTGTGTTCTTATTTCTTAAGGTCAATGGAGTCCCAGAAGTTTACTATGTTTCACGAGATTGATGTTATTAGATCTACTCCATCTACCATTAAGGTCAAATTGTTGAAGGTTTGGAGTGTCAAGGATAACATTAAACCTAATGAAGATTTCTTGATTGAGATGGTTTTTATGGATGAATCGGTAATGTTTAGTTTTACCATTTATGTTTATTATTTTTTGTCCCTTTTGTTATTATTTCAAAATTTGTTGTTTGTTTTTTTAAAAATCCAGGGTAACCGAATGCAGTCTACAGTATTTAAACAAGATATATTCCGTTTTAAACGTTATTTAAACGAGAATGCTACACTAACTATAGTTAACCCTAGCCTTGGATCTAATGCGTCTAATTACAAGGTTATCGACTGCCCTAATAAGTTAGTGTTAAACTCCAGTACCCATGTTAATTCTTGTAGCCAGTTTGATGGTCCTACATTCGGTTTTAAGTTTTACTCATTCAAGTCAGTTATTGATAAAGAGATCTCGTTGAAAGCAACTATAGGTATTATTTAAGTAGTTTATTTATTTTTATTTATCAACATTTTTTGTAATTCTAATTCTTTAATCCCATGTCTTCCAGACATAATTGGACATGTTGTTCATGTTTTTAAAGATAACAATTCTAATCTGTTGGGTATTATATTTTAGACCGACGCATCGAATCGTTACTCGTTTATAATAAGAAATTAAAGAAAGACAATGTTGGTACATAAATGCCAGTAGTTCATAGTCTAGCGTTTGTAATCGAGTCTGTAATGTAATTATGTTTTAGTTTATGATTTTGTATGTAAGCGAAGTTGTCAACAAGTTCGCTTAGGCGAACTTGTTGAACAAGCGAAGTTGTTGACAAGTTCGCCTAGGCGAACTTGTTCAATGAGCGAAGTTACAGACAACTTCGCCTGAGGCGAAGTTGTCGTGTATTTAAGTAACCTACGGGTTTACGTGAAACGAGTTGGTGAGTTAGAGTTTTGTTTAATCAAGTGTATTTCAGTAAGTCAGTAGACGAGAGATCAAGTCTGTAATAGACGTGTTACAGGTTATAATATATAACGTGTTCGTTTGTATCGCGTGTGATTGTCTTACGTATTCTACGCTCGTAACTACCTACGCAGGGATTCCGCACCTGCGTATATAGCGATATCCCGTGTAAGATCCGTCCGGGAACCAACAATTGGTATCAGAGCTTCGGCTCGATTGTGTGGTTCGGGATTTCACGCGGGTGTAGAAAACGTCTCGTTTGACCTATTCGCGGGACGTGTTTTCGTTGATATTGTGTTTTACTCACCTTATACAGTCATATTCAAGCCGTTACACCGACCGGAAACTGCTAAATCGTCGAAAACAGATCTGAATATTTTCAGTGTTCTTCGGGCGAAGTTGTTGTTCTTCAGGCGAAGTTGCCGTCACTGGAAGTAGGGTTTCGGCGAAGATATAAGGTTAAGCGAAGTTATCCACAACTTCGCCTACCTCATAAGTTCGCCTAAGCGAAGTTATTCTCAACTTCGCTTACCTCATAAGTTCGCTTAACCTAAGCGAAGTTATTCTCAACTTCGCCAAGTTACGCGAATTTACAGATTTTCCAGCGAAGTTAACACTTAAGCGAAGTTATCCTTAACTTCGCCTATAGTACTGTTTGGAAGAATTTTTGTTTTTTTTCGGGTTTTTCGTGTTTTCAAGAAGATGTCGCCGATTAACATCTCAGAGTTAGTCAAAATGGAAGTTGAAGCGGGGTCGGCTACTAAGGCCCCAAGGTTGATGAAAGGAACAGACTTTGTAGCGTGGAAAGATAGATTCATTCAGTATATTAAATACCAGGATGCAAAGATGTGGGTGTGCATCCAGGATGGATATATTCCACCGACAATGGAATACGAAGGTCGGGATGTGATAAAGAAGTACAACAAGATGGAGGAAGAAGAGAAGAAGATGTATGAGGCCGAGAGCAAGGCCCATGCTGCAATTACTATGGCTCTTCCTCAAGAGATTCTCCATACATTCCGGAAGTACACTTCTGCACGAGAGCTTTGGGATGCTCTTGAGAATAGATTCGAAGGGAACGTGGGTATTCGTGCCTCGAAGATTAAGCTGTTAAAGACCCAGTTCTCTGTTTTCAAGTATTTGAAGAACGAATCGCTCGATGATATTATCACCCGATACTATCATCTAATGACAGAGCTGAACAACTATTCAATTGCGTACAGAGAGGAGGAAATAGTTGAGAAGCTTCTCGATGCTCTCCCACCGAAGTGGGAAATGTACACTGTTCTAATGAGGGAAGACAAAGACTTTCCTAATTTTGACTTGGAGACAGCAGTAAACAAGCTCAGAACCTTTGAGCTTAAAATGGTTCGTAAAGAAACACCAACGGATCAGGTTCAAGACCCTAGTATGTATGGTGCCAAAGTTAACTCAGGCTCTAGTTCAAAGTCTGAATCTGCTGCTTACTACTCCAAAGGAGAGTCAGGTTCTAACTCTTCTCATGAAGGAAATGTATCGGTAAACATGAACGGTGATGTTTGCTTCGTTGCTGGAGGATCAAGTGCTTCGAAACCTCAAGCATCCAAGAGTAGTTTCTCTCCCAGTGCTTCAAGCAATAACTACACTAAGATGCCAATGAGTGTCAAATCTGCTGAAGAGCAGTTTACACTCTATGCATCTTTTATTGCTTCTTACGAGAACTACATACAAGGGAAGATTGTGGACCCTGCTGTTTTGGAAGAAGACAATGACCAGATTGATCCTGATGATCTGGAAGAGATGGATCTGCAATGGCAGATGGCAATGATAGTCAGAAGAGTGAAGCGTTTCATGAAAAAGACTGGCAGAAAGTTCGTAGGTGGAAAGCCAGGATTTGATAAGTCAAGGGTGAGGTGTTACAATTGTCAACGAAATGGACACTTTGCAAAGGAGTGCACTAATGCACGGGTAGAACGTAGTCAGGGGAGGACTACACAACAAAGTGGAAATAACAATGGGGATAATGCCATGATGTCTGATGCTGGTGAATACAACTGGAACATGTTCTCTGGAGAACTCTTTGAGCAAGCACACATGGCGAAGGTTGCAGCTGAAGAATGTATGAAAGCTGCTGAAAATGAAAAAGCTTTTATGGCTAATGACCAGAACTCCGAGGTATGTACTAAACCTATCTGTACTAAATGTGAGAACTTGTCTGAACAGCTTGCTACAATTACTGATCAGTATGTTAAGTTGGATGCCGAATTTAAAACCTTGAAAGAAGATCATCACTTCACAAAAACAAGAGAAAATAATTATAAAATAAAAATTAAAGCTTGTGAAAAAGACGTTAAAAGTTTAAAAACAAAATTAGCTGAGAAAATTGATGTGATCGATCTAAGCTACGAGGTTTTAGAAGAGAAAACCAAGTTAATCGCTGAGAAAGAAAAACAGATTGCTGATCACCAGGTAAAAGTGGTGGAACTAAATAGGAAACTGGAGCAATTCCGGAATTCCTCTGCTATTCTTGATCACCTCGTTAGTGATCAAGGTTCCTCACCTAAGAGGGGAGGAATTGGTTACCATGAGGTTCCACCACCTTAAAACCATAATTATACTTTCAATCCTAGTGTTCATGAATCTGTTAATTTTGTAGCTGATCAGACAGGTCCTGCTAAGGAAACTGGTAAAGTACCGGAAGTTAGTAAAGGCGAAACAAGTTTGCCTGTCTCAAAAGTTAAAATTTCTATTACGAGTCCAGTCTCATCTGATTCGGATAAGTCATCCGAGTCGGGTAAGACAAAAGAGAAGGAAGTATTACCCACTAGTGGAGAAAAAGTTAAATCAACTAAAAGGAGTACTCCACTCAACCCATATGTCCCACCTTATGTGAGATGTACGGTTGGTAATACTGCCTCCACATCTAAAACATCTGCTGAAAGGAAAGCTGAATATAGGTGTTGTTTTAGATGTAATCAAACAGGGCACCTTGTTGCTGATTGCCCTCTGAAGCAGCGTTTCAGAGAGGTGAGGCCATCGAAAACTGAGACTAAGGTTTTTGGTAATCGTTTAAATGTTAAAAATGAAAACCATTCAAATTTGAGAGCTAATACAGGTTTTCAAAGAAACACATCTCGTTTTTACACTACTAATAACCAAACCAAATGCTATAATTCTTTTGATTCTCTTAATGTTCGTCGGTTTGGTTGGCCTCACTATCAGTCTCCAAGGAGGTATCCTGTTAGGACTCGTGGAAATTTTTCTAATACTAACTTTGGTCAGCCAAGGTGTGTGAGTTCTGTTAAGAAGGTTAATCGACCCAAGACCAAGAGGTCTTGGGTCCCCAAATTTTAATAATCTCTTTTGTTTGTGCAGGAACAGTTGAACATGGCGTCCAAGAATCTTTGGGTTGTGGACAACGACTGTTCCCGGCACATGACTGGTAACAAGGATTTGTTACAAGATTTAAAACCTGTTCAAGGGGCAAGAGTCAGTTTTGCCGGTGAGAGTGGAGGCAAAATAACTGGAAGGGGTACGGTAACTAACGGGAAAATGACGTTAGAAAATGTGAACTTTGTTGAAGAACTGAAGCACAATCTGCTGAGTGTGTCGCAGATTTGTGATAAAGATTATACCGTACACTTCACGAAGACTGATGCGATTGTGTTGAAGCCTGGTTTTCAAATACCAGAGGAGTGGATAGTAATGAAGGCTCCACGTGATCGAAATATGTATATGATGGATTTAAGTTCAACTGAAATGTCAACGGAAGAATCGTGTCTTTTGACGAAAGCAAGCGAATCGGAATCTGAACTGTCGCACAGGAGAATGGGGCACATTCATCTTCGAAAGATGAACCATATTGTCAGACATGGACTTGTGTTGGGTGTTCCCTTAAAAAGTTTCAATTTTGAAGACAAATGTCTTGCGTGCAAAAAGGGAAAGCAGCACAAGAAGTCCCATCTCACCAAGAAAGTAAACTCAGTTGCCAGTACACTAGAGCTGCTTCACATGGATCTCTTCGGTCCTGTGAATGTAAGAAGTCTAGGTGGTACAACTTATTGCTTGGTGATCACTGATGACTACTCACGATACTCGTGGGTATACTTCCTGAAATCGAAGGACGAATCGGCTCAACTGGTGAAGAATCTGATTACCAAAGTTGAGAACATTATGAATAAACGAGTGAAGTTCATCAGAAGTGACAATGGTTCCGAGTTTAAAAATTTTGAAATGGAGATCTTCTGTCTGTCAAGAGGGATTGAACACCAATTCAGCGCTCCGTATACTCCGCAACAGAATGGAGTTGCTGAAAGGAAGAATAGAACTTTAATTGAAGGAGCCAGGACTATGCTGGCTGATTCGAAGCTTCCGGTGGTGTTCTGGGCTGAAGCTGTTTCTACAGCTTGCTATGTACTGAATAGAGTTTTAACGGTAAAAAGACTTAATAAAACATGCTACGAGCTTATGCATGGGAGAAAGCCCAATTTGTGTGGACTTGAAGCTTTCGGGTCCCCGTGTTCAATTTTAAAGGCACATTCAAAGTTTGGTGAAGCAGCCGCTGAAGGAATCTTGTTCGGCTATGAAGTTGGGACTCCCAACAGGCGTGTCTTTAATACAATGAACGGCAAGGTTGAGGTGGTATGTAACACCGACATTACGAGTTACAGATCGCCAAGACCGAGCATCGGACCTCCTGGGATTTTCGACTATGATAGGCTCTTTAAGTCTTTTAACATACCTGATTTGTTTTGTACAGAAGAAGAAGAACGTGTTGCTACGAAGATGATTCTAGATGAGGAGGAAAATTTGGCACATAAACAGCTATTTGATGATTGTCAACCTTCCTCATCAAATTCTATCGATTCCCCTGCTGTCTCTCCTGAAAAAGAGTTTATCAATCCTTTTCACTCTCAGCCAGAAACAACCATTGATGAGCTCTCTACTAATTTAGAAGATAATCTGCATGTCGGTGCTGTTCCGACCACGAGAATTCACAAAGATCACCCTTTGGAAAATGTTATAGGTGATGTGTCCTCCGGTGTACAAACCAGAAGTAGCTTGAATGAGCACACCTGTGTTTATACAAGCATTAAGGAAACGGGTATAATGAACGAATGTTTGTACTCATGCTTTATTAGCCAGATTGAACCGAAAAATTATCAAATGGCTCTTAAGGACAGCTCGTGGGTCGAGGCCATGCAAGAAGAGTTGGCTCAATTTAAGAAGATGGAAGTTTGGACTTTGGTTGAAAAACCAAGGAATGTGCATGCTATAGGCACAAAATGGGTGTTTAAGTGCAAGAGAGATGAAAAGGGGATTATTATAAGAAACAAGGTGAGGCTGGTCGTTAAAGGATTTAATCAGCAAGAGGGGATAGATTATAATGAAGTGTTCGCTCCGGTGGCCAGGTTGGAAGCGATAAGATTGTTTTTGGCATTTGCAGCTTTTAAGAAGATGAAAGTGTTTCAGTTGGACGTGAAGAGTGCGTTCCTCAATGGGAAAGTTGATGAGGTTGTGTATGTTGAGCAACCTCCGGGTTTTCCTGACCCAGACTTTCCTGATCATGTATACAAGTTGAGCAAGGCGCTGTATGGATTACATCAGGCACCTCGTGCCTGGTATTCAACGTTATCGGACTACTTGCTAGAGAATGGTTTTGAAAGGGGTTTGATTGACAGCACACTGTTTGTGAAGAGAGATGGAAGTGACTTCCTGCTAATTCAAGTCTACGTGGATGACATCATATTTGCTGCATCAAGAGTCTCCATGTGTCAGGATTTTGAGGCAGTCATGAAGAAAAGATTTGAGATGAGTGCTATGGGTGAACTAACATTCTTTTTAGGATTGCAGGTTGATCAAAAGAATGATGGGATGTTCATTCATCAAACAAAATATGTTCATGATGTCCTCAAGCGCTTCAAGATGGAGGACTCTTCTCCATTTGACACTCCAATTTGCGTCAACCACAAGTTGGGAGCTGAAATAGACGGTGACGCAGATGTGGACCCAACTCTGTATCGGGCTATAATAGGTTCTTTGATGTATTTGACTGCTTCTAGGCCTGATATAATGTTTTCTGTTTGTCTTTGTGCTCGTTTTCAGGCAAACCCAAAGGAATCTCACATGAAGGGTGTGAAGAGGATTTTGAGGTATCTCAAAGGCAAGCCGAAGCTAGGGTTGTGGTACCCGAAGGGAGGAGACGTGGAACTGGTTGCTTATACGGATTCTGATTATGGAGGGTGCAATCAGAGTCGGAAGTCGACAACAGGAGGATGTCAGTTTCTCGGTGGAAGATTAGTTTCCTGGCAGTGCAAGAAACAGACATCAGTCGCAATCTCAATGTGCGAAGCTGAATATATGGTAGCATCCAACTGCTGCTCTCAGGTTTTGTGGATTCAGCAACAATTGCGCGACTATGGTCTGAATTTCTTACTCACTCCTATTTTAATTGATAACACTGCTGCCATCTCAGTAATTAACAATCCCGTGAAACATAGTAAAACTAAACATATTGACATTCGTCATCATTTCATACGGGATTGTGCTGAGAAGAAACTGATTAAGATCGAAAAGGTCGATACGCTAGAAAATTTCGCTGATTTATTTACAAAAGCGTTTGATAAATCCATATTTCAAAACCTAATTGAGCTGAACGGGATGATCAATCCCGAGTAACCATTTTTTTTGTTTACTTAAAAAAAAAAAATCACTATTGCTTAAAATTAGTCGGTTACCTCAGTTTGATGGACATATCCTCGGATATGTTTTGGTCCTCGTTTCTACTTGTAGAGAATGAGGGTCGCCATTAACCAGATGACTGAAAGTGACCGGGGCGGTTATGATGTGTTTTCTTTCTGTCGCTGAAAATTAGTCGGTCATACTTAGTTAGAAGGACACATACTTGTATGTGGTCGGTCCAGTTGATCCATTGGATCTTCAGGATTGCCGTTTACCTGAAGACTTTGAGGTGATCGGGGCGATTGAAGTAAAATTTTTTTTTTTTTGGGGAAATGAAATTACTTTTCAAGTCTGTTACTTCGTAAGAAGTTAGTTAGCTATGTTATACTGAAAATTGATCCAACCATGGAAAATGATAGATATACTAACTTTGTGTGCTTAACTAGTGAAGTTATTATGCTTAAAAGGCTTTAGGACAATCATTGCATGTCATGGTAACTTTTTATGGTGCGTAAAAGTAGATGTGATACAAATTAAATTTTACTTGATTTTATGTTGCGTGTCTTCATGTATATCTTTCCAAATGATAGGCAGAAAAGTGATTACCCAGTCATACACGAGCCCGTAAGTGTTCTGATTCCCGTGAAGAAGGCGTTTCAAGACACTGCAGTGATCCAAATTCGGGACTTGCAGTTGTTTAGTACTCTGAAGTCTATATGTATGTTTGTTGAAAAAAAAAAAAAAAATTTAGTACTTATGAAGTTATTGTAACATTCGAGAGTTCAAGATATCGAGACTTCTCAATCATGGAGTAAGAATGAGTACGGGAAGCAGACAAAGAATACTTACAAGTTAATCAGACACTATGGGTCAAAGTCAATTCGGGGTGACTTGGGGAAAGCCAAATACGCTTTGAGGATAGATAGGAGGCATCAATATTTCTGAGTTGTTGCCCACTTAAATTTTGAGGCTTAATTGAATCTAACTCGTATCACAGAAACGATGAAAACCACTTTAAGTTATACCTGCTTACAACCTTTCTCTATATGTCATAATACAGCTAAACACGAATCTATGTGACAGTCACGTAGCTAGTATGATTCCTGTTCGGATCTTTTCTAAAACGTAGCAGTCCCTATCGAGACTGAAATTTGATCCCTTATACTTTAAATTTTTTACGTTTTTGTACTTAGATAGTTTTATGATTTTTTAACTGGTTACTTAGAATTGATCATGTTAGTTATTTCTTAAAGGACAATTTTTAACTTATTTGACAACTGTTAAAAACTTAAGGGTTAAATTTTGAAATTTTAGGCGATGTTGTCGAACAGGCGAAGTTGTGAATAACTTCGCCTAGGCGAAGTTATCCGTAACTTCGCCTGTACAACTCCGCCTCTATATAAGGATGTTCAAAGGTCACACTATTCACAGAAAATCAAGCGAACATATCCGCAAATTCCGGCGAAGATATATATATTCCGGCGAACTTGATTCGTTTCCGTTTCGATCCTTTTTCTCAGTTTCATTCTTAGATTCACGGTGTGTGTTATCGATTAACCAAAATATCCAAAGACAGTGGTGCTTTTCATAGGTCGTTTTTGAACGGTTTCGTGACCTCGGTCCGGTGACCTTTCAAAACCGAAATTTACAAGCTTGTATTACGTGTTCATGGACAAACTTTTCGTCCACATAACCTTAATACCAAGTGTTATTGAGTTCTTCATCGTCAAACTTAGCCGAATCATCGGATTCCGACTGTTAGAATCCTAACAGTCGCCGATTCAGTTCAGGCGAAGTTAGGGTTTCGGCGAAGTTATCCTCAACTTCGCCTGACGATTAATTTCGCCTGAGGCGAAGTTATCCGCAACTTCGCCTAAGGCTTAAGTTCGCCTAACCCTTATCTTCGCCTGAGGCGATGTTGTGAAAAGGCGAAGTTATCACTAACTTCGCCCAGAACTTTTTACTTAAAATTAATTAGACGAACTTAAAGATGAAGCGAAGTTGTTCCCAACTTCGCCTAACCTTTAACTTCGCCTATACAGGTTTGATCACAACTTCGCTCCTGGTAATCAAGCGAACTTGTGTACAACTTAATCGTTTATCTAACTTGGTTCGTTTATTGCAGATATGGCTGCTGTTGGAGGTGCAGGAGGTGCAGGTGATAACGGTGATGATCAAAGACAATTCTTTCCAGCCCATTACCAGTTCATAACACTTGACCCAGATGCAAAGGGCGTGGAGGACTATAGGGAGATAATTACTTTTCTCCTTCGCTCAAGGATATATCATGCAATAACCACTACCCTGCCTATTTCGCTGCCGACTATTGAAGACTTTTGGCAGACGGTAGAGTACGATTGCCGGGTTGAGCCCCCGGTTATGCGAGCCACCGTATATGGTCAAGTTGTTCAGTTTTCTTCTGAACATATACGGGTGGCGTTGCAGTTTGGTGAAGAGACAAGGGATGACCCAACGGAGTTTGTTGCACCATTCCGTGATGGGGCGTTCCTCAGGATGGGGTATTCGGGTCTCTTAGGGGACACACAACGAAGGAAGGGATTCCTTTTAGATCAGTGGCGCTTCCTTATGCACGTCATGATCGTATGTATGTCAGGACGGAAGGCAGGCACTGATGGAATGGGTGCGACAATGCAGTCTGCTATGACTGCATTGACTTACAATAAAAGGTATTCGTTCAGCCAGATGATCTTTTACGAGATCGACAGGCAACGAAGGGCTGTGGCGCGTGAGCGGTTTACAATGTATCCTCGATTCCTACAGATGATTTTCAATCATGTGGCTCCGACGCTGCCTCAACGACGCCCTATTCGATACGTGGAAAGTGTGACAAAACGTATCTTTGCACAGTGTCGCACGTCCAGCGCACGAAGCAAGCCTGAGCTGCGTCCCAGGCATACTCCGCTCTTTGGGTATCTTATAAACCCGGAGTATGTGCCTGCGGTAGGGGACGAGTTCAGAGACCCAAGACCACAACAGGCGGCAGCACCCCAGGCTGTATCAGCTGCGCCTGCTGTATCTGCTGCTGTGTCAGCTGCTGAGATTGATCTTGATGCTATGTTGGGAGGCCACGGAATGTTTGATATGGACCGAGTTGATCCTCAAGAGAATATTCAAGTCTCGGGTCCACTGGCTGATTTTGATGATGTGATGGAAGAGGCTAGACGGATGATGGTAACGCGTGAGAGAACGGTTGGTAAACAAAAGCGAATTGTTGATGACGACGACGAGGAAGATGATGAAGAAGAAGCTGTGCAGTTGGTGAGAAAGCGTTCACGTAGGGAAACGACAGGTATGGGTGTAGGAGCTGGAGAGACTTCACGGTTGGTACGTTTTGCTCCACCTGCCTTGTCTGGTATGTCCTTTGTTCCTACCTCTGTGCAGGTATCGAGTACAAGCGCTACGGTTGTTCCCGTAGTGGCTACATCATCGGCTGACATTCCACCGATCACAGCCGTCCAGACGTCGACTCCAGCAATTGTGTCTCTACCACCTCAAACGCGTACTCCATCGGTGGTAGTAGCACGATTTGTCGAGTCTACGGTCACCACTACTGCAGGGTTATCGGGTACGGTACCACCTGCGGACACGCCCAGTTCTGACTCGGAACGGATAGCTTCACTAGAGCGGATTGTAGCTGAGCAGTCCAAAACTATACAAAGCCTAGTGGAAGCAAATCAACTGCAGGCATCCCTCCTGGCTGAGCACGGGAAAATTATAGATGCCTTGAAGGTGTTCTTGGCATCTCAGGGGGAGATGAGCTGTAGAGGAGATGAGTTGAGGACCAAGCGCCGAAACGATCAAGACGATGATCCCAATGCACCGGAAGGTGCAGGTGGTGAGTTGCCAAGAACTTCTATAGCTCTTGGGGCTTCCACAGCTGAGGGGGAGTCTGCATCTGGTGATGATGTGGTAGATGTTGGTGATGATGTGGATGTGGTTGATGATATGATTGATGCACTAAAAGAGATAGACGATATGTTAGAGGATGATGAGTTGATGAATGAAGATGATGTTCTGCCAATCGATGAGATTGAAAAGATTGGTGCAGAAATTGTTGTTGAGAATGTGGTAGAAGAAGGAGAAATTGTTGAAGAAAATGTAGAGCATGAGATCCCTGTGGTTGAACAGTCGACTATATGTGAAGATGCTGTGGTTGACAACACTGAGTGGGAAGAACAGCCAAACTGGAAGGAAGGCTGCGTTCAGTGGTTTGTAAAGACGAAGAAGCCAGCAGTACCGACGATGTTCAAAAAGTTGTATAATATAAAGGGATATGCAGAATCAAAGAAGGGAATCATATGCTGGTTGTATGATGAGGAGTTGAAGTTATTTGTGATCAAACGTTACGACGGCATTCAGTACTTCAAGAAGATGTTGAGATCCCTGAATACCTTACCGGAGTGTGAGGTGAAAGACTTAGCGAGACTGGGGCTGATAAACAGAAGTGATGATAATATGGCGAGAGTAATTGGGAAAATTGTTTGGAAGGAGGCCATTAGAGACAAAAAGTTTGAACTTCTGAAGCCTCAGAAAGGGAAGTTAGTAGAAGACAAAGATAGAGGGATGAGGGCAGACGGCAAACCATGGATGGTTATGAAGTATAAACCAGTCCGTCATTTAAAAGAAGTGCCGATGAAGGTGATGCCCAAGAACGTCTTGAAAGACTTGAAGTGGTGGTACGTGGATTGTGAAACTGCTGAAGCGGTCATGGAGGATGAAGATGAGCAAGAGATCATGAGAGTGTATGATCCTATGCACTTGGTCAATCTGTCTCAAGCTGACTTGCAGGTACTACACACTAAGAAGATTTTCTACATTCCTGCTTGGAAAGAGGAAGCTAAGAAGTACCAGAAGTTGGTTTCTGTATGTGTTAGACAGGGAGTGCATGCTTAAAGAGATGAAGAGAGAAGACGAAAGATTACAAGACTCAAGCTTTGAAGATCAAGATATGAAGCTACTGCCAAGGGGGAGTCTGTTGGTACATAAATGTCAGTAGTTCATAGTCTAGCGTTTGTAATCGAGTCTGTAATGTAATTATGTTTTAGTTTATGATTTTGTATGTAAGCGAAGTTGTCAACAAGTTCGCTTAGGCGAACTTGTTGAACAAGCGAAGTTGTTGACAAGTTCGCCTAGGCGAACTTGTTCAATGAGCGAAGTTACAGACAACTTCGCCTGAGGCGAAGTTGTCGTGTATTTAAGTAACCTACGGGTTTACGTGAAACGAGTTGGTGAGTTAGAGTTTTGTTTAATCAAGTGTATTTCAGTAAGTCAGTAGACGAGAGATCGAGTCTGTAATAGACGTGTTACAGGTTATAATATATAACGTGTTCGTTTGTATCGCGTGTGATTGTCTTACGTATTCTACGCTCGTAACTACCTACGCAGGGATTCCGCACCTGCGTATATAGCGATATCCCGTGTAAGATCCGTCCGGGAACCAACAGACAACAAGATATTATAACGAGTAATTGAAGCATTTGACGGGTGAAATATTATATTATGTTTTATTCCTTTGGTCTTATCCAAGTGGCGGTGGAGTAAAGACCAAGGCACAAGACTAGTATAAATAGATGATTTAGGTCATTTGTTTAGGTCATGTGTGCATTGTGAGATTTATTATTGTATTAGGAGAGTTTGCCCCCGGGGAAGAGATCTCCCCGGGTGGCCGTTCCTTTGTATGTATGAATGTATGTATGAGTGTTCTTCATGACAATCATTCGGTTAATGAAATCATAATTCTACATCTATCTATTGTGTTTCGATTACATACAATTTTTCATCATAATTTATTGATTATTGTTAATCGAAATGATCTCTCCACATCCGTCCATTATTATCGTTCAAGAGTGAATACGTGTTACGATCTTAACCAGGATCCGAGCTCCACCGTTAATACCGATTATTCACGCTTCCGCACCGGGGCTCGGTTCTCACAATTGGTATCAGAGCGAGGTTACCGAATCGTTCAGCTTAACCGCTGAACTTGAGTCATTTCGCTCTTGAATCCGCCATGGACGTTAAACTTGAAGTTCGTTGATGTTTTTATGGGTTTTTACATGGATTTGAATGAACTTTGATGATTGAAGGATTATAGATGTGGATTGATGTTTGGGTTGATGATTAGTTCGGAGATTTAACATCAATTTCATGTTTATATATTCAGTTTCGTCCAGATCTACTGATTTCGGTTCGTTTTCGGTCGAACTCGTTTATATCGATGTTCTAGATCTGAGTGTTTGATGAGATTGATGATAATTTGGTGTTAGAATGATGATTTCGTGGTGATATAGACTGATTTCAATGCTTAATTTCATGTTGAATGAGTTCAGTTTCGGATCCAAGAATTTAGGGCTCATGTGTTCAAATTTTGGGAAAATGGTTATTGGCTGGGTTCGAGGTGATAATAATTTAGTGTTCAATAAGGATCCTCATGAGCAGATTGGGTGCAAATGTTCGAACATGCAGACACGTGTCAAAGTTACAAAAGATTAAGTGTTCGAG
>NW_027501614.1:0-52349 GCF_021521415.1 Bidens hawaiensis | reverse complement strand
CTCACAGTTTGCGAAGTTATCAAAAATCCGAGAAAAGCGTGCGTCAAAGAAATCATCTCTAGTTCTCTAAAAACAAAACGAGGTTTCTAAGTGTTTGAACTACGAGTGAGTCTCTAGACTCGACACATAAAAGTTATTCATGAAATGTGTTCGTTTGTGAAACAAGTGCGACTCGACAAACACGTTGGTGATAAGTTACATGTGTGAACAAGTATGGTGTTAAGGGTTACTACGGTACATCATCAGTAATATATCTATCACAATGGCAAATATGTCAAACACATAGCAAACATCGGTCAAATAATCACTTTTCATGTTAAATCAAAGAATTCAGCAGCTAAGTTACCGAGACATATTTTAACACGTCAAGATTACTCTATTTCACTAACCATACATGTAGATAAAATAACCAAAAATTCATCACATAAGCACAACTGAGTTATGTTTCTAAAAATATTTTTATTATATTTTTGTTACATACGGTTTTCTCACAATGATCAAAACAACACAGTAAGCACACAACAGTCATTATCATGCGCAACAAAACGTTATTTACTATTCCCGTTACATGGTTAATCAAATTAATGCAAGGCCAACTTGGTTAGATTATACACTCAAATTATTAACTTCCAAAAGTGGAATCAACTCAATTGGTCTTGTCGTTTGGGAGATATACTATTTACAAAACAGCCTACAAGAAGGCTTCCCGAATCAGACTTGCGCAACAGATTTGTAAATTAATAAAAACTAACTTCCACACGTCCAAAAATAACAAACTCCAGACTATTTAGAAACTAGATTATGATTCTCTTCAAAATGAATAATCACTTCGAAACACATCATTAACATCAAGTTACAGTCATTTTAACATGCAATTATGATTCTGTCCAGCATTAGTTTTCACCAAAAAAAACTCAGCAAACTACGAATCTATGAACCAATAATCATGCATACAACCCTAGCTCATCAAGAATAAACATACTTAACACTTAGGGTTTATGATCATCATGTTTAATCATGTAAACAAATCAATGGAATGGATTAAGGGAGTGTTTAATTACCAAGTTAGTAACCTTGGATCTTCAAACAACTTGTAACAATCTTGTATGTATGTGTGTGTGTGTATTGTTGGCCGATCAAGGGAGAGGGGAGGGGTAGGGCTGCCGTAGCAAGGGAGAGGGAGAGAGGGGAGAATTAGGGTTTTGGTTTATGTTGTTTATATATTAATTAAATAAATTACAAGTTACAACTTGCACCCTCAACTTCTATTTTGTATAATTCTAGCATAACTAGTTTATTTTTTTCATGATATGATGTTATACATGTAAGCACCAAATTACACATAAACGTAACACATAATTATATCAAGTACTTGTTTATAATATTTATTGTTTGTTCACCAACGGTTTGAGTCGACTCGTGTGTGTTTTGGTGAAACTCCGAAAGGCTACTTGTGTAATGATTGTCATGTGTCATTTAAGTCTAGTTAAATGCAATTTGAAATGCCTTAACTGGAATGACATAGTTTGTGTGATCTTGCGTTTGAATTAACGGAGTTCGGATTAACGGAGTTAACCTGAAATTAACGAGTGTCACAGCTATGTGTTCCAGCTAGCTTATAGCTTCAATACACTAGACACATGTTGGTTTAGAACATCACGTTAGACTTGCGGCTTGGTTCTAATTTATGACGGTCACTTTCATCCTCGATTGGTTTTGTGTTCTGGCTAATAGCTTCGACACACTAGTCGAACATTAGTTTTAATTAGCATATCACGTTAGATATGTGGCTCTAACAAGCTCTCTGATCTTACAACGTCAACATATCAATATGGATACCATGATCTTGTCTTCCACCTTTGGATACTAGCGACAAGCTTAAGCATGGCACACATGCATTTTGACACATGGAACAAAGATTTATGCACTTATGGAGTCCTCAAACACCTCTTCCATCTTCAAGCAAATTCCAGTGACTCCTAAATTTTGCTACGATTCATTAGTCATCTTCATAACTAGTTTTGGGTACGCACCCAGCCAAGCCATCAAATGAGCACCAACTAGCCTTCCCACCACTGTTTCTTAGAGCATGAACAATGGAATCCCCAACCTTGTCCATATAATTTAACCAAAATACACATCTATAAAAATTGTTTAGTTATTAAAAATCTTCCTCATCCAATTCACCACATGTATTCATAATCAATTTAGAGCATGTTTGGTAGCTTCTTAACTAGAATTAGTTAGCATTATATGTGTTTGGTTTACTCTAACACATATGAATAAGTCAATAAACCTCTTACTCATAAACTTCAAAATGATGCCGAATAAAAGTTTTACCCATTTGTCCCTTCACATGTGTTCATAAACCTTAGCCAACCACTCATGCACCACCTCTTCTACCACCATATCGGCGTACTCATCACTTACTGACTCAATTTTTTTAACTTTTCAGACCCTCTAACTAATTTCGCAATTACTATGCAGATGTTGCCAAACAGGCCCAATATAATACTCGTTTGCACTCACATCCATACTAAAATATAGGACATAGGGTGAATAGTGAATACCAATATGTGGGGTTTTACTTTGGTTTCTCATATAGTTTGGGGTATGGGGATTGGGACTCTAATGTAGGTAGAGGTGCACAAATCGGTTTTTTTGAAAAAACCGGTTCGGTTATTAACCGGACCGGTTTTTTTTATCCAGAAAAAAACCGGTTCGGTTAATAACCGGACCGGTTATTAACCGGTTTTTGTCAATGAAAACTCAAACCGGCCAAACCGGTTTGGACCGGTTTAGAAACCGGTTAGAACCGGTTATTAAACCGGTTTTTTTACAACCGGTTTTTAATAACCGGTCTAACCGGTTAACCGGTTTTTTTTTTTTTTTTTTTTTTTTTTTTTTTTTTTTTTTTTTTTTTTTTTTTGCTTTAGGGTTTAGGGTTTAGGGTTTCGTTGTTAGCATTCTTTGCTTGGAAGATTAAAAACACATAACTTTCATTTATAGCTTTTACATTAAAAATACAAACATTAAATCGTTATCGCATATTCGTAACTCAAAAATACAAACATTAAAGAATGCTTAGACACGATTACATTAACAAGTTGATGTTTGTTACTCATTTTCTTCGCAACCCGATCCCGAGCTATTCCTTAGGTAATCGTCGTACGCGGCTTCTTCATCGGTCATTGGTTGAGTGTGTCCTTGATTGACCTCGTCTTCATACAAGGCCGCCTCATACTCCATTTCCCCCTCGAGTGAGCGTTGATGTTGTGCCCTATCTAAAGAGTCCAAGTAATCCTTGTAGCAAATCGACATCTCTACAGCTGGTGGAGTGAGTCGAGTCCTCCTAATCGATATAACCCTGCCAGAAACAGAAAAAGCAGACTCCGAAGCTACCGTGGAAGCTTGGACCGTTAGTAAATCTTTGGCCATGGCGGCGAGGATCGGAAACTCATCCTCCTTACCTCTCCACCAAGCCAGCATATCAAGACTTCTAAATTCATCCGGAGTCATGTGTTTCACAAAGTTGGTACCACCATACCTTCCAAGTTCACTGCTTGGGGTGTTTACCCTTTGACGTTTACCGGCGTCTTCCCAAATCATGTAGTACATCCCCATTTCAAGGTCGGTTTGGGATTGGGATTGGGCAACAGCTCTTAACGAGTCATGAATTTGGGAAGACGACCCGTGTTTTGTAAGGTAAACATCATACATGTTTGCCAAGGTGGTGTTGAAAGCATTCTTTAAAGTTTGGTTATAATGGGGGTTTTGATCGTCGTTTAACTCTAGCTCATCACAAATTTTTTCTATTAAAGCTTCAACACCACCAACATTGATGCAAGGGTTTAACGCAGCCGCACAGGTCAAAACAGCGGGTAGTTGTTGAAAATATTTTCTAAATTTTTCTTTCATTTTTGCACCCATATCAAAATAAGGTGCACCCCTACAATGAATTTCAGTCAACTTTGTGCACATGACAGCAATTTTTGGTAAAGCAATGGGGCTTGTTGGATAGTAAACCCCGGATAAACTAGTTGTGCAAGATTTAAAAATTTGAAGAACCTCCGTAACGATCTCAATCAATAACCAGTTTCTAGGATCGTACGGTGCACATTTACCCCTATTTGACAAAATTTGATGAAACGCAATTAACGATTGTTTTTGTTGGATGGCTTTCTCAAACATTTCACAAGTCGAGTTCCATCTTGTTGGACAATCCCAATTAGGCCCCAACCATTGACAGTTAGCTTCTTCACAAAATTTTTTGTATCTTGAAAATGTTGAATTGTTGCTAAAAACATCTCGTAACATTCTTTTAAAATTGTTTCTTTGCGTTTCGATCACGTTTAACCCATCTTGCACGGCCAAGTTGATAATATGTGCAATGCATCGGCTATGAAAAAACGCTCCATCACAGATAGGTTTATACTTTAATTTTAAATGGCCAACCGCGGCCGTATTGTTGGACGCGTTATCAAACGATATTGAAAAGATTTTATCTTCAATCTTGTATTGTCGAATGACTTTATCCAAGAGTTTAAAAATATTTCTACCCGTGTGCGGGTAATCAAACAATTGAAACGCAACGGTTCGTTTCATCATTTGCCACGACCGGGGGTCAACCCAATGAGCCGTCACACAAATGTATGAGTCGGGCGAACCATTAGGTACCGACCACACATCCGTTGTTAAGTTCACACCAGTTTGTAAGTTTGAAAAGTATGAAATTAGTTCGGATTTAGCGTTTTTCCATGCTTTAAGACAATCTCTTCTAAGGGTCGAACGACTTACGTGTTGGTAGCGTGGTTGAACATACTTTTGCATCATCTCCGTGAATTGAGGGTTGTCGAAGTGGTTGAAAGGAAGTGATTGTTGAATCACAAAGTTGCCAAACTGTTGACGTACCGCTTCAAGGTCGTACGTAAACACCGTTCCTTGATTCGTCATCTCCGGCTGCGAACTACTTCCGGATTCGTCCTTCAAGACCTTGCAAGAGGGCTTTTCTACATGAGCTCTTAAACTGGAGTTTGCTTCTTTGTTATAAAACTTCAAACAATGTTTGCATCTAGCTTTTTGGGTTCCGTTAGACATTTCGCATAGGTCGAAATGTTGCCAAATATCTTGGTTTCGTTTCGTGGGGATGACCCGAACGACGGTTTCTCCCGTGTTCGAGGCACCCATGTTGACCGATGAAGCAGCACTTTGGGAGGCCATGATAATCGACTACGAATTAAGAGTGGTATACTCGAGTATGAAATAAACGACTACGAAAGAAGAGCGTTTGGAGTTGTATAATCGCGTATGAAATAAACGTTTAGAGCGTTTGGAGTTGTATAATCAAGTGTGATCTAACCAATACCCAACCTAAACTATATATAGATGTTTGTGGGGGTAAAATGGTAAAAAAACAAAAAAAAAACGGCTAAAAAACGGTCAAAAAAAAAAAAAAACGGCTATAAAGCCGTTTGGTAACGTTCGAAAACCGGTTTAACCGGTTAACCGGTTATTAAAAAACCGGTTAACCGGTTTTTTTATAACGGTAATAAACCGGTTATTTTAAAAACCGGTTAACCGGTTTTTTAATAACCGGTTATTAAAAAAAACCGGTTATAAAAAAAACCGGTTATAAAACCGGTTTTGGCTCCAAAACGTATAACCGATACGTAAACCGGTTACGTAAACCGGTCAAACCGGTTTTTAAAAAAACCGGTTTTTAAAAAACCGGTTTCCGGTTGAACCGGCCAAACCGGTTCCGTAACCGGTTTTTTTGAACACCTCTAAATGTAGGAGTGAAAGTAGGGCTGGCATATGTGTATACCCGTACACGATAAGCGAAAACGAAATGTGTATATTTGTACACGACACAAAAACTTATCTTATACATGTATCCCAAACACGAACACGAACCTTTTACTACCTGATATACATGATAAAACACGATAAGAGTTCTTTAGAAACACATATTTGACAACCCGTTTAGTGAAACAAAAGACGAAGAGGGAATGTTTGTGAGTGGTGATGGCTGAAAAAAGAGAGTGAGAATGTTTTAGGAATTTATGGTTTAGGTTTACTTATAATTATATATATATATATATATATATATATATATAAATCTAACCATGTACTTAACAGGTAAATGGATATTTTACCTGTTTAGACTCGAAAATTAACAGGCAAATTCGTGTATGCCTGTTTAGTACACGAAACATGTTAAGGCCTTACCTGTTACCTGTTACCTGTTAAAGTCGTGTAGGTACGTGTCATGTATTCATGTCTCGTTTATAGATTGCCAGCCCTAAGTGAAAGTGAACAAAACTATAAATTTTCAAAATAATTTAGGTATTAAGGGATATGGACTCTTGTGAATGCTCTTAGTCAACATTAAAGAACTTTTGGAATACGTGAACATGCCAACCACCAACTATCGAGGCTGGAAACGCTCTAATACCATTTGTCACATGGTCGTTCACGAAGTCCTGCATTCGGTTGTTGGTTACTCAAGGGTCAACTATTCCGCCCCACATATAAATATAGGCATCACTAGTTTTATCATGTCTTGGACTCATCAGAGGAACGTTCATAGCTTCCTCCTAGTTATACGGTAGAGGTGCAAGAGATTATGTTGCATAATTTTACTTAATAGTCGTGACTTTCTTGGATGAGAAGGCGAGAGCGGGAAGTAAACCTAAAATGTTTCAACACAAATGAGTAGATAGGATTTTTAAACGGTTGACATGTTACATTAGACTATCACTTTGCACAATTCTAGTACATGAGTGCACAACTCTACAAGTTGTTTGTAGAGAAATAGAACGACTAGATGGTTCTGATATATCACCATCTCATATTATCACTTCTCAAAGATAAAACTGTAGCAATGTACAAGTGTCGATGCCTAGAGTGCATAGAATACACATAGTACATGCCAACTACTACACAAATGATAGTGTGTTGTGTGGTTCTTTATCTCATTTGATGGTGACCCACATATTGCACATATGGTAATACTACAATGAAATCAATAAAGATGAGAACAACATGAGCCCAAGTGTTGATGCACAAGGTACATATTATAATCCCCTTCCCTTCAACATCAAGAGAGCCCATGGCTTGTTAACTTTCCAACCTTTGTTTTCAATTCCCACTGCAACTAAATAGCCGCCTTAAACACAGATACGAAACTTCTACCTCACGTCAACCCTTCTCTCTCTAACACACACTCTCTCTTTCTCTCTCTCTCTCTATATATATATATATGATTACATATGTATACACTTCAAACACTATATAAACCCTACATTCATAGACTTTTGTCACATATCTTCAACCCCACATCATATACAAACTTGATTTATTATTAGGATCGATCATGGGTGACAACAATAATGTGAATCTCCCTCCAGGTTTTCGATTCTGTCCAACCGACGAAGAACTCATCGTCCATTTCCTTCAACGTAAAGCTTCTCGCTTGCCGTACCATCCCGACATCATTCCTGATCTTGATCTTTATCCATATGATCCATGGGACTTAGATGGTAACTTCATTCTTTCCTTCAATATTATTGCAGCTAGTGTTTTGAAGTGATTATGCTTTAGACACTATGTACAATTACATCTCATACAGTATTAACATATTATTAGTTCTGAAACGAACATGACATAATGATCATGATCATATATGTGCATGCATGATATATATTAATTTGTGTTGTAGGCAAAGCTTTGGTGGAAGGGAAGAAATGGTATTTTTTCAGTAGAAAATCAGCTAATCGAGTAACCGCAAACGGGTACTGGAAATCATGTGGCGGGGATGAACAGATTATGAGTTCAAATGGTGGAAAAAGAATTGGAGTGAAAAAATACCATTCGTTTCATGTTGGTGATGGTATGAAAACAGATTGGATAATGCAGGAATTTAGAGTTCATGATGGTGCTAATTCATCTAGATCAAGAAGAAGAGACAACTCCAAGATTGTAAGTCATCATCAACAAATTTTTATAACATTTTAAAGAAGCACTCAAATATATTTCAACTCATCTAAATATATAATTAAGGAACACACTCATTTCAAAACCAATAATATGTTAATAATCATAAGAACCGTATAATACACTTGTATATAGTGCATAAAAGATAATCATAAGTTAACTAGACCAGAGATAAAAGGTGGTCGCATAATAATCATTATTTTACGTATCATATACAAATAAATGTATAAATAAGCATTACCTATTGTAAATATCGTGGTTCTCAATGTATTATTGGTCTTGAACAAAATAACATGACACCATTTTTAGAACATATGTAATTCATGTAATTAATATCAATTCACTTAATTGTCAGGTATTTTACTTGAAACTAATTACTATAAATTGAAGTTTAAAAGCTTTTATGTATATTTTTTTATGATGTTAATTCAATTACAACAACCGTTTGTACATTGTTTTCTTTATTGACAAAGGGACTCAATTGAGGGCACATAATTTTTTTTTAAAATGCATGTGTAAAATATCATTTGAACAGATGTATTACAATATATGTGATGGGAAATTTGCTAATAAGGGTACTTCATATTTTTAAATGATTTGATTGTAGTGTTATATTTCATTTTAAATTTTAAAATTTGAAATGCATGTTTTAATGTGTACTAATTATTCAGGATTGGGTAATATGTCGGGTGTATGAGCAAAGCTATGATAACGATGATGGCAATGTCGGCATGGAGCTTTCGTGCTTAGATGAAGTGTTTTTGTCGTTAGATGATTTTGATGATATTAGTTTTCCAAATTAGGAAGATTAATCATACATTACGCTGATCCGTTATTAATCTTTACATGTAAAATGTTCCTATAGTACGTCATATCAAGAAGTTACACTATTTCTAGTGATAAAAGATTGGTGTTAAAAGAATTAGTGACACAGTTTGAATTTATAGAATGCAAACTAAATAAAAGTTGATTTTCTTGAGTTATGATATATGCAATTTGTAAAAACAAATAAAAAATAAGGAAAATAATAATTAATTAACTAGTGGTGGTGGTAATTTGAATTTGGATTAAAATGAGTGTTAATAATGACCCTTAAAATGTGAAAAAAGAGAATTCATCATGCACAAACCCAACACAGCACACAAATTGGGGGCTTGTGGCTACAATTGCTTGAATTTTCTTGCATTTGACGGTATATAAAAAGTTGCATAAGTTATATCTAATTTTTTTGTAAAAAATTTATTAAAGATATTTTAACTTGTAACTTTAAATGCAAAATAAATTTTAAAAGATTTGAAAATAAGAACTCTAGCAGCTACCTCTATATCACATGACATGTTATTTATCATATAGACATGTCTTAGTGAAGATTACTTCAAAAGAAATAATTCTAAACTTGTATTTGATTTCCTTTAAGAAAAGGTATTTAGTAACTAAATTAAATGCTTAAAATACTCTTACCAAAACTTATCTTAATATGAGAATTTAGTGGAAGTTTTATGTATAAATGTAATCAACACTAGAAAATAAAATTATATAGAACTATAATGAGTATACGAAAAATTCATTTAACTAAACCAAAATTACTCTATATGCTATTAAATTAGCATGTGTTATCTTTGTGCATGGACCATGCTAATCTTCTCTGTATCATTTCGACTTTATCAGATGTCCAAAAGTGACAAATGTATTGTATTAGTAGTAAACTAAAATAGCGTGAGTTTTTAAACGCAATAAGCCTAACAAAACCTTGTAATGATGTTTAGAAAAGGATAAATAAATAAATTCAGCTATGAATATGTTTTAACTTATCAATGAGTTTGCTCTATAATACAAAGTAGTATACATATAACAACCACTGATACAGTTATTATTACTATATTATAAATAACATGTTATTATTATTATTATTGTTAATAGTTGTATTTTTAAATAGTAGGTGTTTAAAAGAACACAAAGTGTCTTCTTGTGGATCAAGTGATATATCGTATTTTTGGGAAGTTCACGTGAAAGAAAATGTGGGGCCCTAAAAGCAAAATGAGCTTGTTTGGCGGGGCCCACCGATAGCATACTTTTCCATTTCTGCTACAGAAGCCTTTTTGGTTGTTAGTCGCCTGGTGTCACATAGCATTGAACTATATATATTTTCCAATGTTTATATAAACTTTTTAAAATAACAAAAATGATATTTCTTTTGGGTGGTTGCTTAGGGCAGCATGCATCACAGGTGACGCAAGCACCCCCGCGTGACTAAGGATAAGTGTGCTCCAACTATTTCAATGAGACATGACATGTCCAATAACATCGATTCATGGTTCTAAATTTTGTCCAGGTTATCCAAACGAGTTAAAGTTATATATGCACAAGATTTTATCATCTTATCATGCTACTAAGCCTATAGCATCTTACATAAGTGCACTTTAGTTCACATGATCTATGTCACTTGTCACTGAGCATAGAGAATATTAATGATCTCGTTCCATGTTCTGAAATTCATGTGAAATACAAGGTTCCCTAAGGGTGAATGGATGGAGATTCAATATACATTTGTTGAATTCCTTTATGATTTGAAAGGAATCTTGAATTGCTTAAAATAAAGAAATTTAAGTTATCAATCCAAATTCAGTTCATTTTTCAACAAACACATTGAAAAAGGAATTCATAGTCGAATTCTAACAAATTTAGCGAAACACGCCCCATTAAAAATTGAAAATTATATTTCAATTCAATTAAATTCTTCGTAACAAGCACACCCTAAGTTTTTATTATTCTAACAGTATTTTTTAAGATAGCAACAACATTAACCAATTATCATAATTATCCATCATAAAAGTTTCACAACTCACTACAACAATAGTGAATTAAACATACTGAGTTGGAAGCACGTTGTAGTGAGTTGGACAAATGTTTATATACATGTCCACCACAACTCATTACAACAGTGAATTAAACCGACAAATTAAATATATCTTTATGTGTGTAGATGAGTAGATATATGAACAACTTATATAGATCAAATAGTCCGTAAATTTGTATTTGATGACCGAATTTTAAATAAACTAATCTAACAATTTACAGAATTTTGAGATTAATAACCAGTGTAACCGTTTTCGTTTGTATTTAACTATAACACCGCGTCTCTAACCCTATAAAATTTTAGCTAGATTTGTTAACTTATAAAATATAAGGACCAAATTTGAATATTCTGAAAACTTCACCCATCGCGATACGCGACGGGGCAAACATAAGGCCATCGTGTAGTGCGATGGTCTTGCACACAGACCAAGAAATGGGTGGCGTAGCGATACGCTACGACCTAACCACAACGGTCATCGCGTATCGCGATGACCATGCTGAGTCACTGGACACGTGTCCAACCACGTGTCAACACGTGACACGATATGACAGGCCACGTGTCATGACCATATAAGGCGGCGTCGCGATACGCAACGGGTGTGAGAAAACCCATCGCGTATCGCGATGGGTCCCAGAGATCGCCTATAAAAGGGGTGAACGGGTTTGAAGCCAAATTCATCCCAAAACACCTCCACATTCACATACTTAACCTAGAAAGGCGTGCCCTATTGCCGTGTCAAGCCGACGTGCCATTTTCTCGAAGTTTGTGCTAGAAACGAAGTCATAATCAAGTATCAATCACATAAGCTAGTAGATCAAGATCCTGCCTTTTTCTTATTATCATTCTAAGTATCCAATCTAAGGTAGGGGTTATGCTTAAGTGATTTAAATTATAGCTTAGACAATCAATCGAGGCTATGGCCTTTAACCATGAAAGTATTTTGTAACATTCACATTCATAAACGAGTTTTCATAAACGTTACTTCATAGAAAAGTAATGTTAACCAAAGATATATTTTGACGGGCATGTAGTAAACTGTAAGGGTGATATCACTAGTAGTAAGTTTCTTTCCTAAGGAAACAAATCTCAATCAACCGAGGGACCCGTTTACTTACCTGGAGAAACTTACCAACGTGTTATAACCTATTAAGCCAAAGCATGCTACATCAAACGTCACATAAAAACTAAGTGTTTTCATTCACAATCAAAGATAAACGATTTCAAGGTTAAGTTTAGCAATCATAACTTAATCAAAACACCATTCATGTATTTATACCAACCTATTTATGTATAGGTTAAATATCATTCTCAATCGTTCACAGTCAAGGTTTTCCAACACCGACGGTAAGGTGAATACGTTAACCTTTTTAATAAATCAAAACATATTTATACTCGCCAAGATAAACGGGTGTTTGTCTTAACGAGTCAATTAATGATTTCATGAGATTACATGATCTCTAAAACGTTATAATACAAAGTAGAGAATAAAATCAACTCAGACCGAATATGCATGTGTTTGGATCCAAACATAACTGTTAAGCCTAATCAATCAAAGGCTAGGTAGCCGCAGGCTAAACGGTCATGACTAGTTCTCTGTTCAGGGCCCCGTGGCTCGGAGAATACCGTTATGTGTGTAGGTCAGTGGTACATATACCGGAAGTAGAAAAGTTTCCGCTGAGATTGTCGAGAAACTATATTTGTATTGTAATGTCATTCAAATGTTTTATAGAGTCATACGTGTTCACCAGCATATAGCTGACGTATTTTTCCAACCCATTGCAGGTAATTAAGCATAAGTAGCAATAGCAAGGATTGGAGTCTTATGAAGATAGAAGCGCGTAACAAGATGGCTCTGTTTCGATAAACTAAAATCCTTGTAATATGAAACATGTATTTTGTTAACTAATACTTGGGTATTTAATTCCCGAGTAAATTTTCAATGTAAATTAATATTATATTCAAACCTAAAGCCTTCTGCTAAAATTAACCTCTAACTCTGATATATTTAAAAAACAGGTACCAACTTGTGGTCACACGCCTAGGCCCTAAGTCGGGGTGTGACAGGTTGGTATCAGAGTTATCGGTTTCAGCGAATTAGGTATTTAAACATTAGTATCTAAGCTTTAACCTTAAAGTAAGTATTATTATTATTATTATTATTATTATTATTATTATTATTATTATTATTATTGTAGGGATAAGATAGGATTGGTAAACTTCCTATCCCTAAAAATCTAATTAAGTGCAGATGTCTTACATTAACTATCTTGGTCATAGACACTGATGACCGTCGTTCGAGTCATGCAAAAACCTAAATAACCTAAGTAGATAGGGTACATAAGGTATCGTATCCACCAGGAGTATGTGGTCAATGCAAATCGTGTAACAGATTTAATATTATGAAGTAGCAGGTTTTAGTACTGATCACACAAGCAAATAAGTTGGTTAAATATTGATTAAGCAAATTCACGAATTCAAACAATTAACAAAGAAGACTCATCCTCGGGGTTCAAGAATGCAATTAAACAGTTTCTCATGCAACCTAACAGATTATTTATCACAGACTGACTGAAGACTGATTAACGAGTTAAACCTTAGGCACCAACAATCCCTAACACACGGCACCGGTTATCAACGGTCCCTGCCAGTGTGACTCAACTAAGAGCAATTGTGTGCTTTTCAAACTAGACAAACAACCCTATGAGCAATTACTATAGCAACCGACAAACTAATCGTTCTGATCAGCGTAAACCTAAACCTATTGAATGCACAACAATACTAAATATCAATACTCATAGATCAATAAAAGATAATTACAAATAGTGTATTCATGGTTACAATCAAAACTGAAATAAATACAAACTCTACATCCCGGGAATGAATCGGAGAAGATTAGCCGAGCATCGTCATCGATAGATCTTCGATTATGATAAGGAAGGCCATTAGGATTGATCAAGAGATGATTGGTAGCCTTGTAACTCACCCAAAATCGCCTAATAGCTGCTGGTGGTCATCAATATTGATTAGGGTTCGTCAAATAGAACATATAGGTCAAAACCTGATTTTTCCCGTTTTTATGTGCATAGCGATACGCGATGGCCATATGACCATCTCATCGCGTATCGCGACCTAAGAAACCTCATTTTCAGATTCCTCACGTCGATAAACCCAAAATTCATATATTATGGCTCTCTTAACTCATTTTCTAGCTCATATATGCTCGTTTTACTTCAAGGTCGCATTTTGTCAACCCATCTTGTTCAGTTTTAGCATCGGCTTATGATTTCTCATCCATACTCTTCCTGAATCCTTGTAACACTTCCTTAGACATCAAATCATGTTTCGGTCTTCCCGAGATATCATTCCATGCTCGTAAAAGTCTCCAATTTAACATCTTTAATGATCAATGACCTGAAATACAAAAGCACGTATGAAGTACCAAAGTTCTAACAATATATTCAATGAAACTACATAATTAATACACTAATATATATACAAAATACCCGACCATCAGACACCGAGTAGCAATCCGAACCAACATTCATCTACGAACCATCTGATATGGAAAGTAGCAATAGTTATTATACAAGCTTTTTCAATCACAATCAACCAATCATTCCGACGTTACCATATGGGAGCCAACCCGTGTATCTCCCAGGAAGTCAACAATGCCCAATCGAAATTTCCAACAAAACTGCAGACAACATTCCCTAGTACTACCCATTTGAAATTCCCACTTACCATCCTTCCTAGGAGCAGGAAGTACAGAGTAAGATCAAACATGAAACTGATTCGTTAAGCTGGATGGACTGCCATTCTGACCAAAGCAAATGGCACTTTGGATCGCCACCACCAGACTACCCATATCAAGTTCCACAAATTGTTGCTGAACCAAGTTGTAAACCAAGGATGAGGGTCACCTTACCATACAAAAACAGATTTAATCCAACACCAATCAAGAATCCTTGTGAATCGGAGGAAGAACCCGAGGAAGAGGAGGATCCCGAGGAAGAAAATGAGGAGAACGAGAATCCCTATTTTCCTCCGTATGTTGGATCGAGACCTTCAATATCACAACAAGCTAATGAGATCGGCGAGGAAGCAAATCTCATTGAGGAATTCTATATCACCAATATCCCCGATGTAGAAATGCATGCATACGTTGCAAACCCGCATCTCTATCCAAGGGAAAACGCTTATCTCTTCCCAGCTGCATCCGCACCGACGGGATATCCAAACCCGCCTAATTCAGTGATGGACGAGCTGAGGAACGAGAAAGTCTACAAAAGAAGAATAGAAAAGAAGATAGTTAAGAAATGTGACAAGATGAAAAATCTTGTTAAAAAGTGGATTAAGGATTAGGAATCGTTGTTATGTACCGTTGTTGACTATTATGTTCTCTTTTGTAAAATAAATAATGTATGATAAAGAAAGTGTATCGTTTCCTTAAATTTTGTTTTATTCATGTAACAGCATGTCTAAAGCCAATAGTAACCTAGAGATTCAATTAAATAATAAAGAAAAGACCGTGGAAGAAAACATACAATTAACCAACGGTAAAGACAAGACTATTGCAGAAAATATTCAAGCAATACCACAAAACTATGTACTTGGTATTCGCGATCTGATTAAGGAAGTTGTAACTCCACTCTATGAATTAATGAAAAACGATCTAAGCCGAACCGCTTCCCAATCTAATAAAAGGGTAAGTCGAAGCAAAAGTGAAACTGCTAATTCAAAAAAGGAATAGAAAAGGGAAACAGAAAAGAAAGAGAGTAAGAAAAAGGAAAGTGAGAAAAAGAAAGAAGCAAGTGATGAAAGCTCAACCGCTGAAAACGACCTCCGTGATAAAACAAAGAAACTTAAGATACATGAAGGTTATGATTTCAAAATATTCAAGGTTTATAATCCCAAAGAGTTCCATGGGGATAAGGGAGCGATAAATACCCTCCGATGGTTGGAGGAAATGGAATCGATAGTGTTGATAAGCAAGTGCACGGAAAATGAGAAAGTTCAATATACCTCTCAGATGTTTAAGGGAGAGGCATTAGAATGGTGGAATACCCTAATCGGAATCAAGGGTAGAGAAAATTTATACAATCTAGACTGGGCAACGTTTAAAGCCATGATATTAAAGAAGTCTTGCCCAATTAACGAAATGGATCAATTTCAGAATAAACTATGGAATCACAAAGTTGTGGGAACAAACCTCGAGGAATATAACACCAAATTTCTTGAGTACTGCAGAATTGTCCCTCACTCGGTCACTCCAGAAATTAACAAAGTGACACGATACATCTACAACTGTTACCAATAGAAATCGGTGATTTGGTTCGTTCACATATGCCGTCTTCGACGGAATCTGCTATAGAGTTGGCCAGAAACCTGATGGATGGGATGATTAGGAACCGTGATGAGAAAAAAGAGATGACGGAAGAACGACTGTGGGAGGAAAAAGGAAGACAGTTGAGAAGAAACGAGAAGGGGCGTTTGTGTATAGTCGCCCTATGTGCAAATCTTGTGGTAGTAGACATTCTGGTAGATGTCTTCGACCAACCAACACTGTTATATGTAATTTTTGCAAGAGACCAGGTCATGTGGAAGCAGACTGTAAGAAGAAGGCAGTAGTATGTTTTGACTGTGGTGAGAAGGGACACTTTAGCAATGAGTGTCCAAAGAAAAATCCGGCAACAACGTCGGCTGGTTCAAGTGGCAGCGGTGCCAAGACCGATGCCAAGAAAGGAAACGCTTATGCATTCATGCTGGATACGCAGAAGGCAGCAGACATACCGAACGTGATCACCGGTACGTTTCCTATTAATAATGTTTATGCTAGGGTATTATTTGACTCGGGTGCAAACCAAAGTTTTATAGATTATAAATTCTGTAGTCTATTAAATGAACCCTTAATTAAATTAGATAAACATTATGAAGTCGAAACTGCTGATGGAAATGTGAGTAGAATAACTGAAGCTTTAAATAATGCCACAATTTCATTAGCCGATCACATCGTACCTGTACGACTGTTATCTATGACGTTAGCAGGTTTTGATGTAGTATTAGTAATGGACTGGTTATCGTCTAATCAAGCCCGTATATTATGTAACGATAAAGCCATTGACATTCGAACATCTAACAATAAAACCATTCGTATCACCAGAGACAAAGAAGCAGGAAAAGTAGGAATCATTTCTAAGATAAAAGCAAGTAGTTTCTTAGGTAAGGGATGCCTTGCATTCATGGCCTATGTAACTAAAGAACCCGAACCCAAGTAGATGAAAGAAGTACAAACCGTGTCCAAATTCCAAGATGTATTTCCTGACGAATTACCAGGAGCCCTGCCAGATAGAGAGGTAGAGTTTAGGATCGACCTCATGCCAGGATCTTCACCGATAGCTAACTCTCCTTATCGTCTAGCACCTACGGAGATGAAAGAGTTAAAGAAGCAGTTAGGTGAGATTTTGGGAAAAGGGTTTATACGACCGAGTTCGTCACCATGGGGAGCTCCAATTCTGTTCGTAAAGAAGAAGGACTGATCGATAAGAATGTGTATAGATTATAGATAACTAAATAAGGTCACCATTAAAAACAAGTATCCACTTCCAAGAATAGACGATTTGTTTGATCAGATCCAAGGAGCAAGTTGTTTTTCAAAGATTGATCTTAGATCAGGTTACCATCAGTTGAAAGTACAAGAAAAAGATATACCCAAAACAGCATTCAGAACCCGATAAGGACATTATGAGTTCACCGTGATGCCTTTCGGACTCACTAATGCTCCGACAGCTTACAAGGACATGATGAATTATATTTGTAAACTATATCTTGACAAATTTGTTATCGTCTTCATTGATGACATTCTTGTTTACTCAAAATCCAAGGACGATCATCAAGTTCATCTCAAAATCATACTTGAAACCCTAAGAAACGAGAAATTGTATGCCAAATTCTCCAAATGTGAATTCTGGTTGTCCGAAGTTCAATTTCTTGGTCATGTTATAAATGAGAAGGGTATTCAAGTAGATCCAGCTAAAATAGAAGCCATTACCAAGTGGGAGAAACCCAAGAACCGACTCAAGTCAGAAGTTTCCTAGGCTTAGCCGGATATTATCGAAGGTTTATTCAAGACTTTTCCCGAATAGCCGTTCCATTAACTTCACTCACAAGAAAGACAATTAAGTTTGAATGGAGACCAAAGCAAGAAGAAGCATGCGAAACACTCAAACAAAAGTTAAACAATGCACCTATCTTGGCTTTGCTAGAAGGACTAGAGAACTTTACCATTTACTATGATGCTTCGCACACGGGAATGGGATGTGTTTTGATGCAAGGAAAGAAAGTAATTGCTTATGCTTCAAGACAATTAAAGGTTCATCAAAAGAATTACACCACACACGATCTTGAATTAGGCGCCATAATTTTCGCGTTGAAATTATGGCGACATTACTTGTATGGTGTTAAGTTCATTGTATACATTGATCACAAAAGTTTGAAGCATATATTCGATCAAAAGGAACTGAATATGAGACAAAGGCGTTGGATGGAAAAGCTTAATGACTTTGACTGTGAGATCATATACCATGAAGGAAAGGCAAATGTTGTGGCTGACGCCTTAAGTAGGAAGGAACATGAGAAACCAAAGAGAGTCTGAGCTCTTAGGTTGGAACTTAAAGTAGATTTAGTCAGTCAGATAAAAGAAACTCAGAAGTTGGCACTAGAAGAAGGAAACATTAAGGCCGAAAAAGCGAACGGTACCATTGATCAACTGATTAAAGGAAGCGGTGAAATACTTAAACTCGGTACAAGGACTTAGGTACCGATGGTCGGGAGTTTAAGAGATAAGATTCTAGAAGAAGCACACAAGTCAAAGTATGTGATGCATCTGGGAAGTGACAAGATGTATCACAATCTAAAATATGATTACTGGTGGATCGGTATGAAGAAAGATATTGCTCTGTATGTTGCTAAGTGCCCGACGTGTTCAAAAGTATAAGCCGAACATCAAAAGCCGTTAGGATTACTACAACAACCAGAAATCCTGATATGGAAATGGGATATGATAACCATGGATTTCATCATGAAGTTACCTAAAACTTCTCGCCAAAATGATGTGATCTAGGTTATTGTAGATAGACTTACTAAGTCTGCCCATTTTATTCCGATACAAGAAACGTTTAGCATAGATAAGTTAGCACATTTATATGTCGAAAACATAGTATCCTTACATGGTGTGTCGCTATCCATCATTTCTGATAGAGATAGTCGTTTCACTTCAAATTTTTCGTCAAGCTTTTAAAAGGCAATGGGGACTCAATTAAACTTAAGTACTACATACCATCCCCAAACTGATGGCCAAAGTGAACGTACAATTCAAACTTTAGAAGATATGCTTCGTGCCTGTGTCATTGACTTAGGAGGAAGTTGGGACACTCATCTTGCTTTAATGGAATTCTCATATAACAACAATTATCATACGAGTATCCAAATGGCACCATTTGAAGCATTGTATGGGCGTAAGTGTAGAACACCTGTATGTTGGTCTGAAACAGGTGATAGTAAGTTATCTGGACCCGAAATTGTTCATAGAACCACTAATCAAGTTATACAAATCCGCGAACGATTGAAGGCAGCAAGAGATAGACAAAATAGTTATGCGGACATTCGTCGCAAGCCTTTGGAGTTCAAAGGCTAGGTAGCCGCAGGCTAAACGGTCATGACTAGTTCTCTGTTCAGGGCCTCGTGGCTCGGAGAATACCGTTATGTGTGTAGGGCAGTGGTACATATACCGGAAGTAGAAAAGCTTCCACTGAGATTGTTGAGAAAACTATATTTGTATTGTATTGTAATGTCATTCAAATGTTTTATAGAGTCATACGTGTTCACTAGCATATAGCTGACGTATTTTTCCAACCCATTGCAGGTAATTAAGCATAAGTAGCAATAGCAAGGATTGAAGTCTTATGAAGATAGAAGCGCGTTACAAGATGGCTCCGTTTTGATAAACTAATATCCTTGAAATATGAAACATATATTTTGTAAACTAATACTTGGGTATTTAATTCTCGAGTAAATTTTCAATGTAAATTAATATTATATTCAAACCTAAAGTCTTATGCTTAATTTACCCATAACTCGGAAATATTTACAAAATAGGTACCAACTTGTGGTCACACGCCTAGGCCCTAATTCAGGGTGTGACATTAACACATTGCCTTATGGGTAACCTTGTGCTAAGTCAATAAGATGTCTCACCAATTAAGATTTAGCCTTTGAATCGGTCAATATGCTTCCAACGCTTATTCATTAAGAGGCTTCATGAACCATTAAGATTTGTGTTTTTAAATTAATTACACACACTCTATCTCTAACTGATTCAAAGGTAACATCTTAATGATATCATTAAGATACTAGCAAACACCCCTAAGTGATGCTTTGGCATTCCTTCTTTTTGACCTTTAAGACATGTACAAAAATTTAGAAAGGGGTGTATTATCCCTATGCCACTTCAAATTCAAATTTCATATCCCCAAATTTGTTAGTTCTCAAACGGCCGTTTGAAAAGAAAGGAAGCTATAATTTGATATTTTAGCTTGCAAACAGTCAATTAAGCAAAATCCTCAAACAAACATATGAAAAGATACCCTGCTATGATTTGACATTTTAACAAGCAATCGATCGTTTGACTAATCCTTAAACGGCCATTTGAAAAGCGTCGTTGATTTAATATAAGATGACATGTGTATAATAGGTCCCATACATGATATAAATTCCAATCTTGTTACTAAATATTCGGCATAACTAGAGAAAATATTATTTTTGGAAAAACTCACAAAACCATTTCCTATTCCTATGTGTGTTGCGTGGATGTGCATGCATGTATATAAACAAGGGTGTCGTGTAATACAATTTAGAGTAGAGAACTGCGATAATATTTTTTAAGTGTGATACTCTGGTCATTAAAGTAAAAGGAATAAAAAGTGTTTGAAGCGTAGGAGGGCTTCAAGATGCGATTTTTACATTCGTGAGGTTTGAGGCAATGGTGGTTGTGTGCTTTCAGTCTTTCAGATATGTACACAGATTTTAAACACTTGGTTGTAATAGGTTGTGAATGGTAAACTTGAGTTTATGACATACTTTCAACTAAAAAATTTAAGTGTATGATATATATCGAAGAGTACACTTTCTTCTTTCTATAACAACCAACAAAAAGATTATATCTAAGTGTATTATTTTGAATTTTTGAAAAGGTAAAACTTGACAAATGTATCTATCTACCCACCAACGATTCTTAGATAGAGACTACGGTGTGAATACTATCATTTTTTTTCCACCCATTAATGGTAGTTTTTACGGTGCCTTAGAATTAACTACATATAATATCTCCGATGAAGTTATATTTTTACACTGTTTAACATGCTTTTAAGTGATAGATATTATTCATAGTGATTGACGTACTGGAGATCTAAACAATAAACCATTTCCAAACTCTAATCCATTATTTATGAGACCAGTTTGATTCTTCTCTCTTTTTCACAATAGTCGTTCCAACCTATCTCTCTCACAACTGTTCCAGCCTGACTTAGTTTTGTTTTTAAACACCAACCATTTAAGTTTTTTTCCATTCTACATTATGGCTTAAGTGTTAGCTTTGAATTGTGTTTGTTTTGTCTTTGCCACGCATGTAACTATTGCAATAACACTTGCATATGCTGACATGCATGCACTTGGGGATCACTTTATGATAGTACTAAATATGATATGCATCAACATATATAAGAAACCTCCTATATTACTAGACAAAGCATGTATAGACAAGTTAATCATTTTAATTATTAACCTTTTTAAATCTTATTATAGATTATTAGAGCAACGATAATGTACCGTGTTGTTATTCTTGTGTATTTTGTAATTATGTTTGCTCTATTTAGATTTTCATCTGAATCTTTTGTGTTTAATTTTATAATATAATGTGTGTGTGTGTGTTTGCATTTTACTATTGTAATAACAATAATAGTAACATAATATAATGATAATAAAAGTGGTGGTAATAATAATAATAATAATAATAACTACATGATATTATAATAATAGTGGTAATTATGGTAGTAATTGTTAAATAAAATTACGAGTCAAAAATATAGAAAATAGAATATAGATAAAGATGGATATAAATTTAAGGGCCAAGGGGTGTGAACAAGACTCGGGTGGTGGAGTGTGGGAATAACCTAACCCACATAAATTTTATCTAATATTGTCATCACTTATAATATTTACATATAAATAAATACACACGTTCAATTATTTATATATAAAGTATATGCTTTGTATATGAGACAAAGTTATACAAACACTTTCTAAGAGGAATTTTGTGTATGTAATAAGTGTTTGATTTAATACCTCCTGACATGATGAATTATGAAAGCCCCACAAATGCTTTTTTGTAACATTGGTTAAAAGCCAAACTAAGCAAGAAGAAATTATGGTTAAAGCAAGCATGTACCTTTAGAGCAAGACTAATTATACTTAAAGAAGGTCAAAGCAAAATTCCAATAGAAGTCAACACCACTTGTGTGGTTTGGAAAGTGCATCACCACTTGTGTCTTCAAAAGGTTATGATATTGTAGTACTCTTTATTGTGCAACTCAAGTAATTACAAAAAACTTTTAATAAGATATTTTTTTATACTTTTTACATTACAAAAATCCATTTTTAATATAAAACATTTATGTGGCATTTTTAGGATAAAGAGACAATATAAAACATTTAGGAGGTGTTTCATAGAATAATTATTATTGCGTTTTGAAGAATGTGGAAAGTAAGGAATGATAGAATCTCTGAAAGAAAAGAGGTGATTGAAGAGATTATTGAAGATATAAAATCATTATGCTTTCTTTTAGAAATGACAATGAGAATGGGTTGGGTTGGATTTGGGAGATGGGTCAGGATGGGTATGGGGTCAGGATGGATTTTTAAAATAAAATGTTAAGATGGATATGGGTCAAGATTGGTAAAGCTAATCCATCTTGACCTAAGTTAAGGTTGACATACAAAGGGTTTTAAAAACCCCTCAAAAAAATATTCAAAATAACTATTAAAAAAATAATAACTCAAAATATAAATAAAAAACGCAAAATGTAAAATAACTAAAATGTTTCCCCCGTCATCCTCGTTCATTAAAAAAAAACGTTTTGTACTGGTTAAGGTTCGAGTTTTTCGAGGTTTTTTTCGGTTCGGTTTTGTTTTTTTTCATTTCGGTCGGTTTCAGTATTTGTTCAATTTCAATGATTTCGGTTTCGATTTCTCAGTTTTTTCACTTTCAGTTTTGTTTTAGTCAGTTTTTTCAGTTTCATTTCGTTTTTTTTTTGTTTCGTTTCGATTCATTTTGTTTTATTTTGGTTGGTTACGTTTCAGTTTTTTTGTTTCGTTTTGGTAAGCTTTTTGATTGCATTTTGCTTTTCTTTATTTCGTTTTGGTCAGTTTTTCGGTGTCATATCGGTTTTCTTGTATCGTTTTGATCGTTTTTCTATTTCGGTTGAGTTTCGTTTCAGTTTTTTTGTTTTGTTTTGGTCGGTTCGGTGTTTTTGATTCGTTTTGATCCGGTTTTTAAATTGCATTTAGTTTTTTTTTTATGTTTCCTTTTGGTCAGTTTTTCAGTTTCAATTCAGTTTTTTTGTTTCATTTAGGTCGTTTTTCTATTTCAGTTCAGTTTCGTTTTGGTCGTTTTTTTATTTCAGTTCAGTTTCCTTTCGGTTTTTTTGTTTCGTTTTGGTCGGTTCAGTGTTTTTGTTTTGTTTTGGTCAGCTTTTCAGTTGCATTTCGCTTTTTTTTTTTGTTTCGTTTTGGTCGTTTTTCTATTCCGGTTCAGTTTCGTTTTGTTTTCGTCGTTTTTCTATTTCAGTTCAGTTTCGTTTCGTTTCGTTTCTTTTTGTTTCGTTTTGGTCGGTTCAGTGTTTTTGTTTTGTTTTGGTCAGCTTCTCACTTGCATTTAATTTTTTTTTGTTTCGTTCTGGTAATTTTTCTATTCCGGTTCAGTTTCGTTTTGTTTTTTTTTTGTTTCGTTTTGGTCTTTTTTCTATTTTAGTTCAGTTTCGTTTCGGTTTTTTGTTTCGTTTTGGTCAGTTCGGTGTTTTTGTTTTGTTTTGGTCAGCTTTTCATTTGCATTTCGCTTTTTTTGTTTCGTTTTGGTCAACTTTTCGGTTTCATGTCGGGTTTTTTATTTCGTTTTGTTCGTTTTTCTATTTCGATTCAGTTTTGTTTCGATTCGGTCGATTCAGTGTTTTTGTTCAGTTTTGGTTAGCTTTTCGGTTGCATTTCGCTTTTTTGTTTCGTTTTGGACAGTTTTTCAGTTTCATTCCGGTTTTTTGTGTTTCGGTTTTGTTTAGTTTTGGTTAATTTTTCGGTTGCATTTCGCTTTTTTGTTTCGTTTTGGACAGTTTGTCGGTTTCATTCCGGTTTTTTGTGTTTCGTTTTGTTCGTTTTTCTATTTCGGTTCAGTTTGCTTTTTGTTTTTTTTTGTTTCCTTTTAGTCGGTTCGAGGTTTTTGTTTCGTTTTGATCGTTTTTTGGGTTTCGGATTAGTTTTGTTTCGCACGTGATAGTTTGGGTATTTTGAATTAGATAAATTTTGGATAACTTGGATATTTTGTTTTGACCAATTTTAACCTATAAATGAAACTCACTTGTATATTTCCAACCCATCCTGACCCACTTGAAGAATTTTTATGATCCATCCTAACTCATTTTACCTTTAAAGTTTATCCATATTGACCCAAAACAATCCATTTGGGTTGGGTTTGCCACCCTTACTTTCTTTGGTATAAACAGAGATCCAAATATAAAACGATAAAGTGGTCGAATTGGTGTAATTTTAGCTGCATGTAGGTTTCGTGTTGTTTTGTTGGCGGTTCTCCTCCGGCTTGTAGAGGATGTATGCTTGGTGTTCTTGGTTGTGTCTTTATAAAAGTATATCGTTCGGTAAAAAAAACCCGGTTCCAAACCGATGAACCAATTTTCAACCCGGCCCAATAACAACCCAAAACCATTTTGGGCCAAACCGAATTCCAATCAAATCCAACCCAACTCATGGTTTCATACTTTCGTATAGTGGTTTGCACTTCGAAAGTTTTCAACCTGACCCAATAACAGCCCAAAACCAGTTTGGGCCAAACCGGATTCCAAACCAAACCCATGGGTTCGTATAGTGGTTTTCACTTCGAAAGTTCGAATTATCAAAATGGTTTAAGAACCGACCCGATTTGAAACAAAGAAACCGTTTTTTCCTCAAAACCGCTTTTATTGTCCCAAATCGGTTTATAACGTGAACCGAATCGTTTTGATAGGTTCAAACATTTTCACTCCTAAACCGATTTATAACCCAAATCGCTTTGGACCAAACCGGCCCCGGTTTTGAACAGCTGTGACTAACCCCATCTTTATAACTCGAACCAGTTTAGACCCTCATACCGGTTTGTACGCCACTAGTGGAATGCGGTATCCTAACGATAAATGGAATAATAGATGGGTCAAAAAGGCCGGATCAAGTTAAGAGTGCATTGTCTGGTTGACTGTTTGACCTATTTCCTTTTTAGCTATACCTGACAAAGAAGCATAACCTAAATCGACCAACTCACTAGTAAATAGATTGAAATTGCAACCTCTAACTAAAAACACGCGGTATAACTACTAGATTCATATACAAACAAACTGTAAATTATAAAACCGAATCAAGTGATGGAAGGGCTCGAGACATGTCAAGAAAGATGAATCTCATTTCCAACCAAATGAGCAGTGTGTTAGATTTTTTAAAATGTCTACAAAAAAGATGACTCCTTTTTCTAACCCAAAGATTTGTTCAAATTACATATCATGTGGTTTCATGTTTTAGCAAAAGTTCTAAAACCCTTATTAACCTTATACAATGAATACTGTTAATCTTGAAACTAGGTTAACTTATCAATTATAAAAAAGTAACTACCAGTTAGAATAAAAGATGTGACTCCACTGCATGCCATCCTCAACTTAATCCCACGAAAAAGTATATTTCTATCTCGAGGATGAATGCCTGTATATCTCTCGAATCTCTTTCCTGGCAAACTCCACCTAAGAAACTTTCTCTCCATGGTAATATACTGCATTCAAACAATAAAACATCATCATGATCTAACCATATAGGTCCAGTGAACCGTTCGGTAGAAAGTTCATTGAGGTTCATTTAATTATTAATAAACGAACAGACATGAACAAATTAATTTTTTCATTTAACTAAATGAACAAAAATGAACATGGCTCTCGTTCGATCATTTGTGTTTGTTGACATTCTTTCATTTACGTTTGTTTATGTCCGTTCGTTTACATTCATTAGTTTATGTATGTTCAAGTTCGTTGTTTATATGTTCAGATTTTAGACCCACACCCACTACGATTTATTCTAGCTTTATTTATACTTTACTCCTGACATGTTGATGTTCATGTTAAATTTTAATTGGTGTTCGCTCGGTTATGTCTGTTCATCTACACTCAGTTGTGTTTGTCCATTTCTGTTCGTGCACCGTTTGTTTATATTATTAACAAATGAACATAAATGAACTCAAACACACTCATTTTCATAATGAACGAACACAAACAACAAAATCCCGTTAGTATAATTTTCCGTGTTTAATCCTTTGTTCAGTTTAAGTTAAAACAAATGAACACGAACATGTACCATTCGTGCTCGTTCAGTTCATTTACAAGCCTAAGTCATGATACAAAATCAAAGTTTATACACAAGCATACTGATTTAAATCCATGCAAATAATATGTTTATAGCATTTAATAAAAAAAAATCTTACCTTTGGAAGCACAAGACATTGTGACCGACATCTGGCAGTGTCAAAAGAATGCGATGCTGCTGCAGCAACCGAGCCTGAAAATCCAGCTGCCAAACTAACAGCTAGCGGGTGCAACGGGCCAATATCTTCATCAATACTGAAATCATTGAAAAACAAATTCAATAATATCAAATAACTGAAACCTACACAAAGTTGACTACGTAAACAAACCTCGGAATGGGGTCCATCCCAACAGCTTTCCAGTCCAGCATGGCACGATGCAAAAACTGCCAGCTGGCAAAAAACACACCACCAAAAACACAATCACGAACCAACCCCGATCGTATACCCCTCCACATGGCACTCCATCCTTCTAAAGACACGACATCTACCGGCCTCTTAACATGGTACACAGGTGGGGCCCGCCCAGTCCCAGTCATCATCCAGGGGTACTCTTTCAAAGAGCCATTTAAGTTTGTCTGTTTAGTGTTTAAGGTGGATAACAAACCAACTGAATGGTCAAGTGCTTTAACGTCTGGACAATACCCGCGCAGCAGTTTTGCAGCTGAAGATGACGACACAGACGGTTTTTGTAAACTTGAAGCGTCTGGAACACGAGAAGCAGATGCCACCTGTGCACGAACTGTGAAAAGCTCAAATGGAGAGCTTGTTAGTGATTCCACACCGCCTGCTACAATTCCTGCCATGAGAGCTTCAGAGACGTACACGTAGTTGTCTTTACGACCATCTGCATAATAACGGGGACCACAAAGAAGATGCGTTATGAAAACATTTTGACAGTTCGTAATTAATATAAGCAATAATAAGTATAATGGCTAAAAGATGGATAACCGACCTTTATAGAAAGCTGTTAATAACTCATAGGTACCAAACCGTGCTCCCACGCCCAATATTCTCCCTATAGCCAACCACCCAAATCCATTGTATAACCCTGCAAGGAGGTTCACATTCAATGGATCAATTTGATGAATCTTGAATTCAATAAGGGCAAATTACAAAGCTTAAATTAGCATTCTGAGTGTCAAATTTGAAGTAATTGCATAATTGTTAATAGGGCTGTAATCAGCGAACCGTTCAGCGGGAAATTCGTTTAATAAATGAGCAAACACGTAGTTAAATGAAGGAACATGAACAGAGGTTGTTCGTTCATTTGTGTTAGTGAAAGTTCAATAATGTGTTCATTTGTGTTCGTTAGTTAGAGGTTTGGTTTATATTTTTATAATATTATATATGCAATAACCAACCTAACAATAAAATTTTATAATTTTATTGTTTATATTCAGTTTGTTTCGTATTTGGTTTGTTTTATAAAGTCTTGCCTTTAACTAACAGCAAATCTAACTTGTGCTTCGTGACATTATCAAGATAAAACCGCTGACTGGGGGATGATTATTTTTATGATTATTATTACTATCTCAAGCTCTTACCTTTATATTTAATTAAAGTGATTATGTCTAATGTTTTATTGTTCGTTTGCGTTTGTGAACAAGTTCAATTCCTTAACGAACGAATACGAACAAGATTTTCCGTTTGGTTAGCATTGATGAACAAGTTTAATGTTAAACAAACGATCAAACAAGTTTACAGCCCCAATTACTAACCCACAAAGGTAAAACAACAGTACCGGAAGCGCCGGATAATTTGCGCACTCTATCGAACACCTGGTGTGCACTCAACTGTTTATCAGGGCCTGATCCAACCTGTATTAAAAGTGGAAGAAGTAATCAATAAAAAAAAACAAATAAGTTCAATTGTTGCATTTAAAGTTGACATAATTAATGATTGATATGAATGAAACCTGAATGAGGGTTTTGATGGTTTCAAAAGGGTAAGTTGCAGCGGTTCCGAGGGTTATAGCTCCGGCACCGGCGACGGCGTGGACTGCAAATGTTTGGTTTTTGATGAAGTCTTCCATTGATCTATCTGCAATGGAAAAAGATTTAGATGATGATGATGAAAGGGTTTTACATCTGGAAATGGAAGTTTAATGTTAGGGCAACAGGGTTTTAGGTTCTTGTTTTTCTTTTTTAATTGTTATACCATGATTTAACGGTGGAACCCTGTTTCATGACGGGACCATTAAATAAAAAAAATAAGTAAAAACGTTAAACTATAAACTCGTTGCATGTCGAACGAAGTCAATCTGTATCAAGTTATGATATCGAAACTAAACAAAATAAATAAATATTTCTATGCCAAATTACAACAAATTATCATACGTAGAACAAAAAAACCCGACACGTTATAGCTGCGAACCAATACAAATTCAATTAGTATCAACAGTAACAACACAAATTCGTAAACATAAATAGTAAGCCAAAAATATTTTATAGAGGATATATCAAAAGTTAAAATGCGGATATAAAACCATGTGATGCGATATTTTCAAATCATGAAAAAAGTTTCGCTCATTGTAATGACGAACTATAAAATATGGAAAAAAAGTTTCGCTCATTGTAATGACAAACTATAAAAATATGAAAGCAAAGTTTAAGAAAATCGTTTAAATGACAAACAAAACATGTAAAACTGACTTTTGCCTCTTTATAGTGTTTCAAAACATAGTTTGTTAAATATTTTAATTTAGTTAACATGAAAAGTAAAATAAAAAAATTAATATTAATTATGAAAATTATAACTATTGATTTAGTGTTATAGTTAAATAATTAATAAAATATTAAAAAATAAATAATAAATTGAACAGTGAATTTGCGAGGAGAATTAAATTCTCTTTTTAATATGTATAATAATTTTGTTAATGTTTTATTCATTAAAATTATGATATACAAAAACCTAACACTTCTATTTATATTTTTTTAGACATCGGTTTTAAAAATTCCCAACTTTTAACATATTTTTTATTTTCTTCTAGCAATATCAGAATAACGAAACACTAACTTCGTGAGTATTTGAGGTAAAAATTTGTCATTTTTTTCAAAATTCAATGGATAAATTTAAAATTTCGTTTATTACATATTCCACCATCCCTCTCCACACAACCACCACCCCTTTTTCCTTTCGACAACCACTAACCACCACCGCCACTAACAGCCACCAACCACCACCGTCAAAGTTCAAGGTAATTCAGTGGGTTTAGGGAAGAGATTAGGTGGAGGTGAGGTGGTGAGCTTGTTCGAAGACGGATCGAAGAAATCCAGGTTTCACAGTTTTGAAGTTTTTCGATTTCAAGCGGGAGTTATACCGGTGAGGCCGCAGTTAGCAGTGTCAAGGCGGCGAAGTTTAGATAAATTACTGATTTTCGGCGGAATACCGTCGGTGTAAGTGTTGTAATACCCAAGGTAGATATGTTGAATGCGTGTTATGTTTCCGAGTTACGGCGATATAGTTCCGGTGGTGGTGGTGGTGGCAGCTGTGGTTGTTTGTGTTGTCAATGGCAATGGTGGTTTGTGGTTGTCGGCAGGGAAGAGGGGTGGTGGTTGGGTGGAGAGGGATGGTGGAATATATATAAAACGAAATTTTGATTTTATCCCTAGAACTTTGATAAATGACATTTTTTTTACCAAAAACACTAACGAAGTTAGTGTCTCGTTACTCTATGAGTGCTAGAAGAAAATAAATTAAAAGTTGGGAGTTTTGGGAAACATTTCGTAAATAGTGAGTGCTATCTACCAATGTGTCAAAAATAAGAGTATATAAAACCAATATCCCTTATTTATTTTTGTACAAATGTTTATTAACAATTTTTAGAACATTAAATTTCCTTTACATGTAGATTTTGAACAACCTTGTAGACTAGCTCAGTTGGTTATGAAAATGAAGATAAGAACTAGCTTTCTTCGGGAGATTGTCAGTTCAAACCCGAGCGAAAACGAGAGTTTTATGCCGCCTATGTTTTGCTAGAGGTTTTTGACTATTGTGGTGGCACAACTTGTGTCAAGTGGCATTAGGGGAGAGAGTTCCCCCAAGGATGCGGGGATGACCTGAGAATCAGGGGCTATGCCCTTTGAGAGAAACTCTCAGGGGGTTCCAAACAGGGATTAACTTGCGATCACCCAGTCATACCGTAGACTGTTTTCGTTCAAAAAAATTAAGATCTGAACGAAAGTCCAATAAAAATCCGAAAGAATTAAATCTGATTGTTTTTCTTAATTTTTTTTATCTTACATGGGTTTTATTTCTTTTTATCTTAATTTTTATTATTTTGGTTGTTAAAAAAAACTGACAACTTTTTTAAAATTAACATATAGAAAGATTTTTAATGTACATAGAATTGTTTAGAGATTTTTGTAAAAAAAATAATATATAAACTATGTTGGCTTTATGCACTATCTACCGTTGGTCTTCTCTTCATTACTTGTCGAATAGTGATAAAATCGAAATTTTTTAAAAATGGTGTATTTGTTAACGTTGTTTCACAAATGATATGATTTGGAGAGGTATTACAAAATGGTGTAACCATGTTTCAAACCACGGTTTGGGTATTTCTTCGCAGAGTGTGTTTGATGTGAAATATAAAAAATAATATTTTTTTTAAAATAAGACAAGCCGTGGTTTCAAACCACGGATTGCATCAAATATTAACATAATATCACCTAGGAAGAGGTGATGGTTTTGCTTATTAGTCAAGCCGTGGTTTGAAACCAGAGTTTGAACTTTTTATTATTTTTTAAAATGTCGAGTAACATATTTATATGCTTATTTTTTTTAACTTTACTCAAGCCGTGGTCTTAAACTTTGAATTTTTTTATTATTATTTCAATAATGTTCACACGTGATGGTTGATAGTTTTTCTAGATTGCAGTTCTTAAATTACTTCTGGCTGTAAGATTAGCTTTTCCAGTGATATTTTTTATCACGGCTTTTGTAAGGAAATGTAATGTCAATAACTTTTCAGTGTGTTATTATTTCAATAATTTAACATCTACGATGACTATGTTAAAAATACTTATCAAATTAACCCTATAAATAGAGTATAAACACATAGTTCATATAAAAAACTATTAACGGGGTGGTAATATTTCTTATGAGAATGGAGTTGTTTCTTGCGATGAATCAACCCGAATTTCTTCATTTCCTATTCGCCAGAAAATCTGTTATGAAGAGTTAGCTGATATGATTTATAATCTTATTGGCATTCACAAAGAATCGTATAATTTTTTTATATTGTTATCCTACCAATTTCAAGGGATATGTGAAGCTTCATATATTGTTGATGACGGGAGTTTAAAAATGTTGCATTTTCTAGTGGAACCAGAAAGAAACTTCAGTGGTGATATTTACGTTCATTTTTCCAATCCTTTACATGTCCTTTACGGTTGACTTTGTGCATTCGGATGATTTCATTTTGTCAAAGATTAAATCTCTAGGAATAGTTTGTACCATTTCAAATTGTCGCATTACCCTGCTTGGTAAATGCGGTTCAACAACTTCCCAATAAATTTGAGAGGCGAATCATATCTACAACTATCTTTTCTACTTAAACAAATTTCTAGAAGAAGGTCTTTTACTTGAATATACGACATCCAGCTAAACTATTTATAAAAAATATATTATATTAACAACCAATCACAATATACATAATATATATATATATATGTGTGTGTGACACCCCCGTATTAGGCATGAGCGTGTGACCAACAGTTGGTACCGTTTTTGTAAATAAATCAGAGTTATGGGTTATTGCGGAAATATTAACGTGGATTTAAAATATTAACAATTATATAATCAAAACACGGGATTTAAAAGTTCCCGGTTAGAGTTTACAAATGATATACTTGTTTATCAAACCATCATTACATATTTAATGTTTTAACAAAATGATCTGAGCCATCAGATCGCCTATCAAACGTGTCTATCCTTCTTTACTAGTAAAACAGTTTGAAAATACTTTAGTAACACATGCTGGTGATAAGCTGATGCAAAAATAGTGTATTTACCTAATTACCCCTCGAGAAATAACTTAGGTCCCGACCCATTTTGGCTTAGGAATAATCAAGTTAAAACTTAAACACAATTATAAACTTAAGCTCTACTCGAAACCGCTCAGCAAACACCGTATCGTTCGAGAATACCTAGCTACCATCAGTATACACATGATTACCCTCTCTCGAACGTAACTTAGGTCCGGCCCATCGTGGCGGAGGCATATAATCAGGTGTGGCGCGGTGTGCACAAACCGTCTACCACATATGTAAGAATCCAAACAAACGTACACGACAGCTTGAAGGCAAACGATTGCTTTTGTTCATAATGTTTTAGAGATACGCAATCTCATGTAATCAATTTAATTTGACTTGATTAAACAAGTTAAAAGTTTGAAGCGTATTAACCTTGAAAGGATCAGCTTCACTTCACTGATCGGTTAATCTTTCTTGAGCTATCTCGGACCTATAGTACGAGTATAACCTTTTGTTATTACTAGATCTTTAATCTAGCTTAAGACCTTTAGTCTCTTTTTGTATAATCTTTACCTTGATTATATTTTCTATTCGAATCTTTAGTTAAAAATATCTTTTCTTTCTTTAAAAAGTTTTAAACCTTTAGTTTTACTTGTTTACTTTTCTAAGCACTTCGTTTCTTCTTTTCGAAGAAACGTATACTTTATTTATTTACTTATTATTTAAGAAACTTAAACAATAATAATAACAAAGATTTACTTTACTTTTATATTTCTTATTTTATATTTTCTTTTGTTTATTCTCGAGGTATCAAGTATACCCTCGACTAGAGTCTAAGCTTTTAATATTATATTAATATATTATTCGGGCATTACCCTACCTTGATTGGCTAATTATTTTCTAGACTCTCGGCAGCACTTCGACGCTTGCACGTTTATAGATAATCTTGATCAACACTTCTCTTGCACGCAAATCAATGTCCGTCGTTCGTCTTGGCACGTACTTCAAGGCGTGTGTCGGGTAGTCTTGGGTTGGCACGTTCTTCGAGGCAAGACTTTGGTTATATTTGTGATGGCACGATCTTCGAGACAATGTCAGGTTTCGGCATGGATTATGATGAGGGTCGGGGCACACTTATCGAGATGATTATAGAGTGAGAAAGTGTCGTAATTTGAGTATGATGGTGGAATGAAGGCTGATGGCCCTATTTGTAGGCGCTGATCATTAGACCCATCGCGATACGCGATGGTCTTACTAAGGATCCATCGCCTTTCACGATGGATTAACATATCCTTAATTATTATTTTATACCATAGCGATACGCAATGGGACCTTAGGAGGCCGTCGCGTATCGCGACTAGCCTTGTCGCGTAACCTAGTAGGCTTGCCACGTGGCTTCACACCCGATGCCACATGGGGACACGTGGAGGCACGTGTCATAAGCTATCAGAACATGTCATCGCGATACGCGATGACGTTGTGTCTTGGGTATCATGTATTGCGATCAGCTACGAAAACAGAATTTTCAAGTTTAGTCTTTGTACTTGAAATTTGGCATTTTTGATACAGTATTTTCGTGATGTTACAGTGTGTGTGTCATTTAAATACCTCATGTGTTTGTAAAGATTGTAACTGTGAACGGTAGTGGGAGAGCGCATGATTTGGTATTTCACTAAAACTTAAATGACAAGTTCACCTAAAAAATATTTAAAAAATCTTAAAGTATGAGGGCTCTAAAAATAGAATATATATATATATATATACACATTATTTTTCTAAATACCTTGAACCGTATATTGTACCGCTTTGGCATTCCATTGAACATCTTGGAAATAGGAGTTATTCTCCCTCATGCCCATAACTGAAACAACATATTCGGGCCATAAATGTCTATGGCTTTGGGGGATGCTGCTTTGCATAAGTTTTTAAAATTTATAAAGGTATGCCAGCACCGCGCTCGCTGTCACACCCCAACTTACGGCGGAACATGCGGGGGCGCGACAATATTGTATCATAGCTTAGAAGACACTAAGTAAAATACACGTGCAAATATCTAAATTATTCATTCATATATCAAATTTCAAAAACACGAACATTGTCTCAAAAATACCATTACAAATAAATATTCAAATCATAAATAATATAAAATAAATGTGTTTTCATTCATCAAAGCAACCTAAGTTATCATCTAAACTCCAATACTTGATTCATCCAATAAAGCTACATGCATCATGCGTGAAAATATATATTTTTGTCAACATAAAGTTGAGTAAGTAAACCACAGTTTTTGAAATACATAAATACTTAAATGACAATTCTATGCGATAATCGTAAATTACTACAACTAGTAAACCATAAATAAACGTTGTCTTTTCAACCGAATTTCAGTGATAACGGTTTACTCCGACGGCGTATGATCATTGATATAATGCTAAATATATATGTTTCCCTTGCATATTTTATGTAGGTTACCAGCCGGATCTACACAGTAGTATCTCATAACACGAGGGTGCGGAATCCCCTACGTATACGATACGTGGGTTGACACGAGATAGACGTAAAGAACACGTAAGAACAAAGGTTTACTTGTTATTAGATATCAAAACCAAACAACTAATAAACCTAGCTATCCCAGACAAACTGATTCGAAACCTTAACTTTGAACGACGGAAGTTAGGTATATATAAACCACGACAACTTCGCCTAACAGGCTAGGCGAAGTTTTCCCTAACTTCGCTAACTACTAAGTTCGCTAACACATAAGAACAAACTAACAAGTTCACCAAAACGCAACAAACAAAGTAACAATTACAGACACGATAGACTCAAGACTAATGAACTACTGGCATAATGCACCAAAAGACTCCCCCTTGGCAGTAGCTTCATTTCTCTTACAGCTTCGTTATGTCTTGTAATCCAAAAATCCGTACACTCCATCTTCAAGCATGCACCCGTTGTCTCACACAAACTAAGACTACCCTTTGATACTTCCTCGCTTCATCTTTCCAAGCTGGAATATAGAGGATCTTCTTTTCGTTTAGTACCTGCAAATCAGCTTGAGACAAATTAACCAGGTGCATAGGATCATACACCCTCAAGATCTCCTGTTCATCCTGATCTTCCATCACTGCTTCAGCGGTCTCACAATCAACGTACCACCATTTAAGATCTTTCATCACATCTTGAGGCATGATCTTCATTGGAGCTTCTTTTATACATTGAATCGGTTTGTACTTCATCACCATCCAAGGCTTGCCATCTGCCCGCATTCCCTGTTTAGTATCTCTAATCAATTTCCCTTTTTGAGGCTTTAATAACACAAACTTTTTCTCTTTAACAACTTCAGTCGACACAATCTTACCGACCCAGCCAGCAAACCTATCCTCACTCCTATTAATCAATCTTAAACAAGCCAAATCCTTCACCTCACATTAATGCAACATATTTAACGATCTCAATTTCTTAGCAAAATACTGAATCCCATCATATCTCTTAACCACGAACACCTTATGTTGATCATCATACAACCAACAGATAATACCTTTCTTTGATTCAGCATATCCATTGATATTGTAACTCCTTTTGAACATCGGAGTCACCTTCTGTTTCTTTGTCTTGTTAAACCAGTGAACACACTCTTCTTTCAACCTTGGTTGTTCTTCTCACTCGGACTCCCCAACTCCACTATTATCTTGACTTACATGTTCCTGACCACCATTTGGAATATCATGTTCAACACTATCATCCGGTATCTCACCTTCCTCTAAGCCACTGTCAATTTCAATCTGTTCACCAATCTTTTCAATCTCACAAAAAGGCAAAACATATTCAACCATATCGTCCTCATCATCTACCACAACAGTCTCACCACTTGCACTGCCAAACGGAGCAGAAGACTCCCCCTGAGATGTGGCAGCCCCAATAGTTTGTTCAGTTCTTGGCAGCTCACCACCTGCATCTTTCGATGCATTGGGATCATCGTCTCTGTCCTCTCTCCTCTTTGTCCTCAACTCATCACCTTTGCAACTAGTCTCCCTTTGAGATGCTAAGAACTGCTTTAAAGCATCAAAGAGTTTACCATGTTCAATAAGGAGAGATGACTGAATCTGATTTTCAGCCACTAGCCATTGAATAGCGTGCGTCTGAATGAGATTAATTCTTGATTGCTCAGCCACTACACGTTCTAGAGCAGTTATCCGCTCTGAATCGAACAATGAAGTATCAAAGGCAAATGACACGTCAGAAATATCTTGAGCATATGGCAGAGGAATACCGAAAGTCACTGGAATCTCAGATGAAGATGGAATAGTAACCGGAGGTGGAATTGTAACCGAGGACCCAGCAGTTGACACCACAGTAGATTCAACAAACATAGCCACAACCTCAGATGGAGTAACAGTACGTTGTGGTAAGGAAACAATCTCTGGCACTGACATCTCAACTGTAGATGGTACAATAGACGGTGCTGACAAAGCCACCGTTGGTATACTAGATATCACTAGTAATGGAGCAGATGAGGATGGGACTAGTGTAGACATACCAGACAACTGTGGAGGAGTAAACTGAACAACACCCGAACTTTTACCGGCCCTAGCCCTCTTTGATCTACGGACTAAGGCATACATTTCCTCTTCATAATCTGACTCACTATCATCATCCAAATCCTTCTTTCTTTTTCCATGAATCCTCTCTTGTGCAGCCATAACTCTTTGGGCTTCAGCAGCTTCATCATTGGAAGAATCAAATAATGTTTCCTCAGAATCCTCAACTGAGGTAATTTATGGACCCACAGAAGTAGCAACCAACAGAGCATGAACCCCAGACACATCAACCATCAATACTTGAACTCCAGACGTATCATCCACAGACATATCAAAAAATCCTTGCCCCCCCCAAAGACAACATCAAGATCTTATTCCTCGGCGGCAGACACAATAGGATCAATAACTGGTGCATCCTGAACCAGAACATCTTGAGCTGGAGCCTCTTGAACCACAGGTGGTGGTTGAACCACAGGACGTGGTTGAGGAATATCGACTTGTTGCGGAGCAGGATCAGTAAACCCATCATTAGGTGGATCAACATAAGCAGGATTTACAAGATATCTAAACAAAGCAGTGTGTCTCGGATGACCTTCAGCCTTGCTTCGTGCACTCGAAGTCCGACACTGTGCAAAAATCCTCTTATTCACACATTCCACAAAAGAAATAGGACGACATTGTGGAAGATTCGGATCTACGTGATTAAGAATCATCTGTAAAAATCTGGGATACATCAAGAACCATTCCCGAGCCACAGCCGTCCATTAACGATCAATTTCATAGAACACCATTTGACTGAAGCTAAACGGTTTATTATAAGTTAACATGGTAATAGCAGACTGCATTGTCGTACCCATACCATCAGATCCAGCTTTGAGACCAGACATGCAAACGATCAACACATGCATCAAAAAACGACATTGGTATAACAAAACCCCTTTCGGCGTTGTGAGTCTTCCAACGGACCAGAGTAACCCATGCAAAGAAAAGCCCCGTTCCTAAAAGTAGCTGAATACTCAGTAGGATCCTGAGTAGTTTCAATTCCGAACTGTAGAGATTCTCGTATCTGATTTGCTAAGAACTGTACCACTTGTTTATTGACTGTAGCATGCATAACCGGAGGTTCTACACGACAATCATACTAAACCGTTCTCCAAAAGTCTTCAACATTCGACAGAGAGATCGACAGAGTCGTGGTGATAGCATGAAAAATACGTGAGCGTATGCAAAATGAGATGATATCCGTGAAATCCTCAGCTCCATGACTATCCGGATCCAGAGTAACATACATCATGTGACCCGGAAAGAATTGTCTCTTTCCGTCTCCTCCATCACCACCTGTGCCACCAGCACCCGCTACCGCAGCCATACCTGCAAAGCAAACAAGATAAGTTAGTTAAAGGCTTGGTCAGTTGGTAACTTCGCCTAGCATGTGAGCCGCGAAGTTAGAGATCCAGCGAAGTTAAGACCAATAGGAGGTAAGAAGCGAAGTTATTGTTCAAGCGAAGTTGGTGTTAACTTCGCTATTGTGATAACTTCGCCATATGAACTGTTCAGAATTCGAAATCCTTTTCCATTGCAAATAAGGACAATCAGAAGACCAACGCAAGTACTACAAGATCCGATTAAAGCCATAAAACACCCGATATCACAAATACATTAATAACCGATGAGTATTAAAGACCTTTAGAGTTATCCAATAAAATCAATAAAAACCATACATTATAGAAAGGATTAACAAACATCAGTAACAGATTATGAGTTGTAATGAGATTATGGACCTTATAAGTAGACCAAAAGCATATTTGGACAAGACTGATTCAGAAGACAAGTTCGCCGAGGGTTTAAGAAAAGTTGTTTGACCTATTTTGACCAAAGAGGTGTTTAAATACTTTCAGAAAACCCTGGTGGCAAAGTTAACTTAACTTCACCGTTGGCGAAGTTAATATTAGAAAATTTTGAAAGATAAAGATCAAGAACAAGTAACCCATGATTTATAAGTAAAACAGCTTAAATAATCGTATAACATAAAATAGAATAAAAGGACGGGATAAAATTTCAGTCTTTTAGAGAACCCAACGTGTTTAAGAAAAGATCCGAACATGTAATCATACTGATTAAGAGGCTGTCACTAGGATTCATGTTCAGCGGTATTATGACATAGAGAAACAGGATGAAGGCAGGTATGAAACTTAGCATGGTGTTCATTGCTTCAGTGATACGAGTTAGGTTCAATTTGGCTCAGAATTTAGATGGACATCACTTATGGACCTGTGATGCCTCCTATCTATTCTCAAGGCATATTTGGTTTTCCCCATATCATCTCGGTTTGACTTCGACCCGTAGTGTCTGATTAAAACATGTACATGAGAGTCGGCTTTACAAGCTTTACATTAAGTGCATACAAGACTCAATTTGTGCCTCATCCTTGTTGTATTAGGCCTTTTGAATTTCAAAGGAAACAAATGACACCATCATCATTTATTTTTGGAACAAAGAATAATAACGAACACCTGCAAGTCCTAAATCTGGACCACTCCAGTAAGATAACACAATATACGCGGAGATCAAGACACTAGCGGGCTCATGTATGACTAGGTAATCACTTTTCTGCCTATCATTCGGAGAGATATATGTGGAGACATGCACATTTCAAAATGACTCTCCACAGTAAATTGAGCAGATTTAATTTGTATCACTTCAACTTTTACGCACCATGGAAAGCTACCGTACCAAGCAATGACTGTTCTAATGTCTTTTAAGCTTAATAACTTCACCTGTTAGGCACACAAAATCAATTTATCTATCATTTTCCAAAGGTTAGATCAATTTTCAATTTAAAACCAACTTTGAAGCTTCTTGAGAAGTTATAGACTGAAAGAGTATATCATTTCCCCAGAGTAAAACAGTTTACATTCAGACGTCCCGGAAACTTCTAAGCCTTTGGGTAAATGGCTATCCCAAAAATCCAGTGGATTAGCAAGACCAAACACATATGAATATGTGTCCTTCCAACTTAGTGTAACCGACATAATTTTCAGCGAAGGAATAGAAAACCATCACAACCAGCCCAGATGCTTTCAGTTATTAGGTTAATGGCTATCCTTTGAATCTACAAGTAGACACAAGGACCAAATATATTCAAGAATATGTCCTTCAAACTTAAGCAACCAACATAATTTTCAGCGATAGTGACGTTTTTTAAACAAAAGAAACATGGTTACTCGGGATTGATCATCCCATTAAGCTTAATTAGGTTTTGAAAACGAGACCGGTCAAAAGCTTTGTAAAAAGATCGGAAAAATTTTCCAGCAAATCAACCTTTTGAAGCATGATTAATTTCTTCTCAGCACAATCCCGTATAAAATGATGACGAATTTCAATATGTTTTGTTTTACTATGTTTAACGGGATTGTTAGTTACTGAGATTCTAGCAGTGTTATCAATGCAAATAGGAGTTTGAGTGAAATTCAGACCATAATCTCGCATTTGTTGTTGTATCCACAAAACCTGGGAGCAGCAATTTGATGCTGTTATGTACTCAGCCTCACATGTGGATATGGCAATAGAGGTCTGCTTCTTGCATTGCCATGACACCAATCTTCCTCCAAGAAACTGACAACCCCCAGTTGTTGATTTTCTATTCTGATTGCATCCTCCATAGTCAGAGTTCGTGTATGCTACCAGATATAGTTCTCCTCCTTTTGGATACCAGAGATCCAACTTAGGCTTTCCTTTAATATACCGCAAAATTCTCTTCACGCCTTTCATGTGAGACTCCTTTGGATTAGCCTGGAAATGAGCACAAAGACAAACTGCAAACATAATGTCAGGTCTGGAAGTAGTTAAATTCATCAAAGAACCTATTATAGCCCGGTATTGAGTGGGATCCACATCTTCATCACTGTCGGAGTCAACACCCAATTTGTGGTTGACACAGATTGGAGTGTCAAACGGAGTGCTTTCTACCATCTTAAATCGTTTGAGCACATCGTGACCATATTTAGTTTGATGAATAAACATGGAATCCTTCTTCTGAACTACCTGTAAACCCAAAAAGAAAGTTAATTCACCCATGACGCTCATCTCAAACGTTTTCTTAATGACCGCTTCAAATTCTTGACACACTGAAATCTTTGAGGCCCCGAAGATGATATCGTCCACATAGACCTGGACGAGAAGAAAGTCCTTCCCATTCCACTTTACAAACAATGTATTTTCAATCTTTCCTCTCACAAATCCATTCTTCAGCAGGTAATCAGATAAAGTTGCGTACCAAGCTCGTGGAGCTTGATGTAGACCATACAATGCTTTACTGAGCTTGTACACATGATCTGGAATGTCTGGATCAGGAAAGCTGGGAGGTTGCTCGACATATACCACTTCATCGACCTTCCCATTTAGAAAAGCACTCTTAACATCTAGCTGAAATACCTTCATATCTTTGTGAGCAACGAAGGCCAAGAAAATTCGAATTGCGTCCAGTCTTGCCACAGGAACAAACACCTCATTGTAGTCGATTCCTTCTTGTTGATTAAATCCATTAACTACTAATCTTGCTTTGTTCCGGACGATTACCCCTTTCTCATCTCTCTTGCATTTGAATACCCACTTTGTACCGATTGCATGCACATCTCGTGGCTTTTCAACCAACCGCCATACCTCCATTTTGTTAAACTGAGCTAATTCTTCTTGCATGGATTCGACCCACGAGCTATCTTTCAACGCCATCTGATAGTTCTTTGGTTCAATTTGACTGATAAAGTAGGCATACAAGCATTCATTCATAATACCAGTGTCTTTAATGCTCTCATACACACATGTGTTTTCTTCCAAGATCCTTCTGGTTCGCACTCCATCGGAAGAATTACCAATCACACTCTCCAAGGGATGATTCTTGTGGATTCTGGTGGTTTGAACAGGAGCAAACTCCAAGTCTTCACCTAGATTAGGAGTGAGTTCATATGAATCATGTTTAGTGTGAAATGGATTTATAAAGTCATCACCACTTGAGACAGCGGGGGTTTCAACAGGACTAGACACGTTAGATTGTTTATCATTAAACTTTGGATGATGCATGATGGCCTCTTCTTCATCAAGTAGCATCTGAGTGGCCATCCTTTCTTCTGTCTCTGCAAATTCAATAGATGGTAAATTTAATGACTTAAACAATTTATCATAATCAAAAGCCTCCTCTGGTCCCATGCTAGGCTTTGGTGACTTGTAACTGGTAATGTCCGTATTACAAACCACCTCAACCTTATTGCTCGATAAATTAAAGACTCTTCTGTTGGTTGATCCAACTACGTAGCCAACAAGAATACCTTCGTCAGCCTTCGCACCAAATTTTGAATTAGTCTTTAAGATCGAACGAAGGGACCCAAAAGTTTCAAGTCCTTTCAGATTAGGATTTCGACCATGCATTAATTCATAACAGGTTTTGTTTAATCTTTTAACAGTCAAAACACGGTTAAGGATATAGTAGGCTGTGGCAACAACCTCAGCCCAGAACACCACGGGAAGTTTAGCATCAGCTAGCATAGTCCTGGCTCCCTCGATTAGAGTTCTATTCTTCCTTTCAGCTACTCCATTCTGTTGCGGAGTATATGGTGCGCTAAACTGGTGCTCTATCCCTTTCTGCAGACAAAACATCTCCATTTGATAGTTCTTGAACTCTGTGCCGTTATCGCTTCTGACGAACTTGACCTTTCCACCAACAATATTTTCCACTTTGGTAATCAAGTTAATTACCAATAGCACTGTTTCATCCTTAGCTTTTAGAAAATACACCCACGAGTACCGTGAGTAGTCATCAGTCACAACTAAGCATAAGATGTTCCACCCAAACTTTTAACGTTTATGGGACCAAATAGATCCATATGCAGTAAATCTAGAGGAGTGACAATCGAGTTATTCATCTTGGAATGATGCGGTTTCTTGTGCTACTTTCCTTTCTTGCATGATAGACATTGATCTTCAAAGTTGAAATTCTTCAATGGAACCCCAAGTACCAAACCATTCTTGACTATGTGATTCATTTTACGTAGATAATATGACCCATCCTCCGGTGCCACAATTCAGACTCAGACTCTGTTGCTTTGGACAAAAGGCATGATTCTTCTGTCGCCATCTTGGTGGACCTAATGTCCATCACATATGTATTCTTTTCTCCTAGAGCTTTCATAACTATCCAGTTGTCAGGGATCTTGAAACCAGCATAAAGGACGAGTGCTTCGTCTTTTGTAAAGTGCACGGTGTATTCTTTGTCACATATCTGAGAGACACTTAGAAGATTGTGCTTTAACTCTTCCACAAAATTAACCTTCTCCAACTTGATCCTTCCATTAGTAACAATAACGATTCCAGAAATTTTTCCTCCACTTTCTCCTGCAAAACTAACTCTTCCTCCCTGTACAGCTTTCCAATCATGTAACAATTTATTGTTACCCGTCATATGCCGGGAACAACCACTGTCAAAAACCCACATGTTGTTCACAGTCCTATTCAACTGTTCCTGCATAGTTAAAGAGACGAATTAAAAGTTAGGTTGGCCAAACCTGTTAAATGGCATCCAACTCGTTGGTTGCCTAAAGTTCCTTTGAGGGAAGTTTCCATTTGATTTTACAGGAAGATTTCTAGAACAATGATTATGAGACTAGCCAAACATCCTTGAGTTTCTAGCATTAAAAGTTTCGGATGACTCAAAGTTACACATTCAATGATTAACTGGGAAAAAACGAGGCTGGTTTCTTGGAAATCTTGGGTTTGCCCAACGATTAGTGTTAGTAGATTTAAACTTTTTATCAACACCAGTTTTAGGTTTCGTTTTATTCTCAGTTTTGGTTGGCCTCATATTTTTTAGATTTCTTCATTTTCAGAGAATAGTTACTGACAACGTGTCCTCTCTTATGACATCTAAAGCAACTCTTGTTCGAACTATTAGTGTCCATTCGAACATTCTTTTCGGGAGTTGCGGCAGAAGATGAGGTTGTGTTACTGACAGTTTGTTTCACATAGGGGGGGGGGGGACAAATGGGTTTAAGGAAGATTTCTTTTCACCAAAAGTATCATTCTCTCCTCGTTTGAGTAACACAACTTCATCATCCATCTTAACAGAGTCGACAGACTTTCCAGAATTTGAAACTTGACTTGTGACTGGAGAATTTGCCTGAACTGATTCGTTAATATCCCTATCATCCTTCTCATGATAGGTAACATTAATGTCGGTATTGCTTGCCTGAACCTTAACGGGTACATTTTATGTTGTCCGTTAAAGTCTAATCAGTTTCAACATAAACAAATGGCTGAGTACAAGGATTATAGGTATAATTATTATTAAAAGGTGGTGGAACTTCTGTGAATCCAATTCCCCCTTTGTTGATAGGAGAACGTTGGACACTTAGGACATGATTAAGCATCATGGAGAAGTTCTTAAATTGTTCATGTTTTCTGTTTAGTTCCACTACTTTTACTTGGTAGTCGGCTATCTGTTTGTCTTTTTCAGCTATAAGTTTTGTCTTTTCTTCCACCACTTCATAACTTAGATCAATGACTTGAATTTTCTCAGCTAAAGTGGCCTTAAGGCTTCCCATGTCATTTTCACTAGCTTTTATTTTTACCGAGTAACTATTTTCCTTTTGTTTAGAATAGTGATGTTCCTCTTTTAAAGTTTTTAATTCCTTTTCCAAACTTACATACTAATTAGTTAAAGCATTCAATTGTTCAGACAGTTTCTTACATTGTTCACGCTGAGGTTCATAACATACCTCTGAGAGCTGATCATTCACTTCTGCCATGTACGTTTGATCCTCCACTGGTTCCTTTTCACATCTTCCAGTCACAATATTCACTAGATTCGCTTGTTCAATCACCTCCTCAACTTTGATGTTCTAATTATACCCACCATTCTGTTGAGACACCATGGATTTTGTTTCAGTACCATTTCCAATCCCGTTCAGTTGAATAGGCCTGTTCTGAATCGGTTCAACTCTTTCATTTGTACACTCTCTTACAAAGTGTCCATTTTGTTGACAGTTGTAGCAATGAACCTTTGACTTGTCAAATCCCGGTCTCTCTCCCACGAACTTTCTTTTAGTCTTCTTCATAAACCGTTTTACCCTTCTTACTATCATCACCATTTGCCACTGCGGATCCATTTCTTCCATGTCATCAGGATCTATCTGATCATAATCCTCATCCAAGGTTGCAGGGTCAACTATCTTTCATTTTATGTAGTTCTCATAAGAAGCAATGAAAGAGGCATAAAGAGCAAATTGTTGTTCAACAGATTTTACACTCATATGCATCTTTGAGTAATTCACACTTGAAGAACTTGTGGAAGAGTTACCGACCGAGGATTGAGGTTTTGAAGAACTACTTCCACCAGCTACAAAGCATATATCTCCATCCATATTCATCACCACATGACCATCTTGAGTAGAGTTTGATTCTCCACCTGGGTAATAAGTAGCCGATTCTGTAATAGAGCTTGAGTTTGGAGAACCCTTGCACCATACATTCCCGGATCCTGAACCTGATTAGTAGGCGTCTCTTTTCTTATCATATTAAGCTCATAGTTACGTAACTTGTTGACCACTGTTTCCAAATCAAAGTTTTCAAACTCTTTATCTTCTCTCATCAAAACTGTGTATATCTCCCATTTTGGTGGAAGAGCATCCAAAAGTTTTTCTATAATTTCAACCTCAGTGTAATTTATAGAGTAGTTTAGTGATAATATCTTGTAATGATGTTATCAAGTGATTCATTCTTAATGTACTTGAATACCGAGAATTGAGTTTTCAACAATTTTGACTTTGAGTTACGAATTCCGACGTTTCCTTCATAACGGTTTTCTAACGCTTCCCACAATTCTCTAGCGGACTTGTACTTTCTAAACGTGTGTAGGATCTCTTGAGGTAGTGCCATGGTTATTGCTGCCAATGCTTTACTTTCTGCCTCATACATCTTCTTCTCATAATCCTCCATCTTATTATACTTCTTTAGTTGCTCACGACCTTCTAACTCAGTTGTTGGAGGGATATATCCATCCTGAATACATACCCACATCTTTGCATCTTGATATTTCGCATGCTGCTCAAACCTGTTTTTCCATGCAAAAAAATCAGTTCCTTTAAGTAACTTTGGAGCTTTAGTCATTGATCCAGCTTCAACTTCCATTTTTACCAGTTCAGTAATGTTTATCGAAGTCATACTTAACCGAAACGAGAACTGAAACTAACCCAAATTGTATTCTGCGAACAGTAGATGGCGAAGTTAGTATAACTTCGCTTTGTGATAACTTCGCTAAGGGCGAAGTTAGAGAGTGTTGACTAACTTCGCTTCCTGCTAACTTCTCTAATCAACTTCGCCAATACACAACTTCGCCCAGTTATCTTCGCTGAAACCCTAATACCGATGACGAAAACTTCGTCAGAAGAACAATCTGTTCCAGAATTTGTTTCTTTGATTCAAGAAGGTTTTTAATGGAACGAGGATTAGCGACAAGGGCTGTATTGTAGAGAAATGGACAAAACGAACGGTATTTTACGTTAAACTAATCCGCGAACACTCAAGCGGATCGATTTTAACACTCGTGTGATAATCCCGAACCACACAATCATGAGCAAACGCTCTGATACCAATTGAAGGTTCCCAGCCGGATCTACACAAGGGTGCGGAATCCCCTATGTATAAGATACGAGTGTTGACACGAGAGAGACGTAAATAACACGTAAGAACAAAGGTTTACTTGTTATTAGATATCAAAACCAAATAACCAATAAACCTAGCCGTCCCAGACAAACTAATCCAAAACCTTAACTTTTAATGGCGGAAATTAGGTATATATAAACCATGACAACTTCGCCAACTATTAAGTTCGCTAACACATAATAACAAACTAACAAGTTCACCAAAACGCAACAAACAAAGTAACAATTACAGACACGATAGACTCAATACTAATGAACTACTGGCATAATGCACCAACATTTTATTTAATATTTAATTAGTTTTTGTTCGTTTATTGTTTAGATTTGTATACTACTAATATTATTATGTTTTGTAGGTTCTGGGAGTTGATCGTGGTCGAAAAGGGCGAAAAATGAGTCAAAATAGCCAAAAAGAGAAGCCGAAACGCATCAGGAAATGAACCGGAAGGAGAACCGGTCAGGCCGGCCCCCATATTGATAGCGCCAGGCGACCAGGGAGCCATTCATGGTCACGGGTGGTGGCCACCATCAGATTCTAGATAATTTTCTCCATTTTATGATCAGTTTTGGGCCGTGTTTCACTATATAAACACCCTTAACCTTAACCAAAAAATACCCTACGAACCAGAGCCGAATTTCGAGTTTCTTGGAGAATATTTTGGAGTTATTTGGCGGTTTTGAAGGCAAGGAATCACCCAGTGAAGAGCTTTACGTTCAAGATCGAAGACTACGGGTTTTATCGCATGTAATCTTTCGTTTCTCATATTTTCACCATGATTTCTTACATTATTATTTTCTTTGATTCTACGATGCTAGCTAAACTTTATAAAATACCTAGGTCATGATGACCCTTTGTTTGGTTTGATTTTGATTGGGATTTCGTTCGTTATGGATTTTATGCTTTAAGTAAAGTGTTGAGTTTGAGTTAATTGATGCATATGATTACTTGGTTTTATTTACTTATATTTATTGTTTAACATTGCCCTTGTTGATTGTTTCATAGTATATAGTTTTGTTAGGTCATTTACTGTGCATTCTTGACTAGTTTGTGATTGAATTCGAATAAGATCATAGAAACAATAAAACTAATTAAATAGATAAAAGTGAGTTGTTAGCCTAGAAAGTTGTAACGTGATGGGTTATTGATAGATCTTTGCTGGCCAGGATTGCTAGATTTAGTTCTTCGTAAGGAGTCCGATATGTTTGATTGTCAACTTAGTCTATTAAGTTAATTAGGTCCGCTTAGCTATCTTTGATTTCTGCGCTGTAAGGTAGGATTTCACCATAAAGATACTTAGACATAAATAATTAAATAACCGTAAGGAAGTTTGATATTTAAAAGTGGTGCGTCTTAAAACTTGTTAGAAACTCATAGGTGTCTTCTTGGAGGTTCAAGGGTCCTGTTCGGGTTTTATGTCAAGGGTTTATCTTACGATCCCAGTTTCATAACTTAAGTTTCGCAGTTAATTGATAGCCGTAAATTAGGGGATTCTAGCCTAGGTAGTAACATCCATCATCTGAATTAATTTAAGTAATTTATTAGTTTATTCATATTTTAATTAATTAGGGTTTAAGTTTATTAATAGAATAATCATTTATGGTTAAGTAATCATTAGAGTTTATTATTTATTTAATTAGGGTTTACTATTAGTTTAATATAATATAGTTTAAAAACCCCTTTAATAATAATAAATAAATAGTCGTGTCAATTAGTCGAGTCTAATTAATTAGTTAATATACGTAATTTAAAGAGTCTCGTGGGTTTGATATCCGGGTGTATTTAGCTATAATAGAGTCGATCGGTTCACTTGTCGGTCAGTAGTTTAGTCAAGTTTAAAGAGTCTAGAGTATTACTTAGTGTCTAGATTAGCGTAATTTAGTTAATAATTATTTGACTACTTTTAGCACGTCAAGTTTTTGGCGACGTTTCCGGGGACTCCTGGTGATTGCGTTATTAACTTTGATTGGACTTACTTGCTATATACGTGCTATTGTGTTTTTGCTTTTGAGTTTTTAGGGTTTTGGTTAATTAAAATTTTACGTGTTTATTTTTTTGCTTTGAGTCGTAGGTGTCTAATTGTCCGTGTCTTTTTCTTGTTCAGATTCTTGTAATTATGTTTGAAATTTGTAATGGACCTCACTTTACCATTAAATATCCATACTATAGTAACCTTAATTATGATACGTCTGGTGATCCTCATTTACCATGTGATTGTCCATACAAGGGTTCTAGCGTTATTTTTTATAGATGCGATGGTTTTCATATGACCCGTGCATGTCCATATAATCGTACTAACCCCTATGTGCAGCAACAAACATATCTTTCACAGGTCCCTATCATATTTTTATAACGAAGTGGATTGGGGATATCAATACAAACAAGGGCAAGATTATGGTCAACATTTCGAGAGCAACCCCAACACGGGTGCTGAGGCGTATTTGAAAAAGATCGAGGAATCGTTGACCCGACCATTAGAGAATGATACCCAAAACCAATGAAAATTAGCTGAACATGAGGCTATACTGAGAAATCAACTATTTGTTTTTGCAGGTCTCCAGGATGCAATTAAAGAAATATCCGGAATACTAACAAGGGTAGAAGAACGGTCAAATCAGATTTCCCAATGCGTGTACGAGTCAGATAGAGAATATATTCGAGAAACCGAAGAGGAGAACATGTAAATAGAGCAACCACTGACACCTGGTTATAAGTATGATGCAGAAGGCAACTATTTAGGATACATGAATCGGTTGAGCGAGTTGTTCCAGATGTTTCCAGAAGAAGGGAAAGAGCCAATCATGGAGTATATAGATGATTTAGAGGAGAACATTCCATATACGGAGACACGAGTGGCTGAAAAATTCCCACCTCAGGCCACACATGTATGCGTTGTTGATTTTGCAGGTTGTTACAGTGACTCCGATGATGAAATAGTCGAAGAAGAGCAAGCTGCATATTTTAAATCATATGTGGTGAAACCCGTGACTGAGGAAGATGTAGATTTGGGAGAGTCACTCGAGCTGATGTTTGGTTCTAGGATGTGGTTGTGAATGAATTGAGTGAGGTTGATAAATTCCTTGATCTGGAGTTGGATGGATTGTTGGAGTATGAAGAGGGGGTACATTGATGGTGATGGGGATATTACGTTTTTCGAGGCCCTACTTGTAGAGGACATTGTAGATGATGATGTGGTGTTAGAGGATACACACCACTGCCAGCCCATAGGATGTGTTTTGAATGTTAAACCGGAATCAGCACCACGGGAGAAGGTCTAGGATGAGAAATTACCGGAAAAACCGTACTTGCGTACATTTTAGGAGATGGCCTACATGAATGAAAAAGCCTTTGCATGTCAATCACGATCGGTCTTCTTGACACTTACAACGCATTCGGCTCTTGCCAGGTAACTTTAAATATAGGTGGTCTGACCCGTTATTGATTTTTAATTCTAATTTAATATTTTGCGGTTCCATCATTGATATATTACTATTTGATAAATTCCAGGTGGAACTAAACGGGTTGGAGAGGATCCAAATCAAAGAGAAGCCTCCTGATTAACTTCAAGTGTGGGGAGGTTTCTTGTAATTTGTACATGTATCGAGTCAGTAGTTTGTAGTGTCTTTTTGATTTTTTGGCTTAAGTTTGTTTTAGGTTGATGTGTGGGCCAACAAACAAGTGTGGGGAGGATGGAGCAGCTGAGCCGTATACCTCGTGTTTATTTATTTGCTCCTGATTATTATATTTTATATATTAATTGGTGACACTTTAATTGCATAATATCTATTAGCTTGATAAGATATATTTTAGACATTGTTGAATTTTTTCCACTTATGTTCGTGTGTGAGAGAATGAGTTACCATTTGCTGAGCACGTTCTTAGTTGCAGGGCATTCATGGAAGAAGACTTTAGCATTATTCTTCATGCGCATATTACCAGCTAAGTCTTTTTTATTATCTAGCTTATTAATTTATTTTACTTTTGTTTTTTATTTTAATTTTTAGGTTTTTAATTTTTTTTGTAGTCCGACTTTATTTTTATTTTTATTTTTATTTTATTTTATTTTAAGTCGTCATTATCCTTGCATTGAGGATAATGCAAATTTTAAGTGTGTGGATAGGATATTTGATTCATAGTTTAAATCTAGGATATTGGAGTTATAGTTTAAATTTAACTAAAAAAATGAAAAATGTTTTAAAAAAATGTCCCTTGAACATAGTTTTTTGCGTTAAAGTGGCAGATGATGATATTTATCGAAAATTGGTTTTTCAAACTACTAATAATATGAGATAATATAAAAGAAAACGCACTTAACTTTGGATGTGTCGGTAGGCTCAGCCTTGAGAATGAAAGGGCAATTTGATAAAAATGGGTAAACGGAAATCTTTTGTGGGTAAAGCGTTTTGTCCGTGAAAGATAAGTAATGAAAGTTCTGGCCATACTCAAGCTTCAATTTTTGGAATGAAATGCGAAAATATTATTAATTTTAAAGTTGAATACGTTATCATATGATACTTGGGTAGGTTTAACGTTAGAGTATGCCGTGTAGCCGGTGATATAAATTTTAAACTGCTTCGTTTTAGTGTTTTACACTTTATTGGCGTATGGTTTTATAACCTTAATTCTTGTATTGATGGGATGCATCGGGTCCAGAGACCATGGGTCTGTATGCAGTCTATTCATCTGGGTATTCACAATTCCTAAGTGGGGTTGTGAATATTTATAATAAAGCTATAAAAGAGCAAACCCGCATTTTTCTGCCACATAAGTCAATAAACATGATCACTACGTACTTAAAGTATAAATATACTAATGACCTGATCATCCACACTGTGAGCCATGTGGGGTCCCCTTGCTCGCGTCTCATTACCATTAAGAAACGGACCACAAGGGACACGCTACATGTAAACCCTACAGATGAAATTTTGCATGCTCACCTATGGTAATGGTTCGGGGTATTGCTTGATAATGGGGGCATGTCATGTTGTGGGGAACACAAGCTATTAATTAATTATACATTAATCGTATCTAATGGCTTCTTGGTAGACTTTGATGGTTAAGCTTATATGGATAAACAATATCCTTGATCGTCTTAACTATTCAAAAAAAAAAAGAGCAAAATTTTTTTTAAATCTACTAGTTTTGAGGTTTAAGTCAAGTTGGGGTGGTCTAGTCCAGTAAAAGCTAAAAATAAGCGGGTTTTAATTGTGTAAACCAGTGAGTAATATAACTGTTGGATCTTATTTGACCCGGTAAAGATTAAGGCATGAGTTTAAGTGGACAACAATATTGGTGATCACGATTTCCCGCGTTTATCTGAGCTTTAAATTAATCTATATGTTTTTAAGACTGTATTTTTCTGATTCTGATTCCACTGCATTAGACTTTTTCAGGGACGAAAAAAAATTAAGTGTGGGGATATTTGATATAATGCTAAATATATATGTATCCCTTGTATATTTTATTTAATATTTAATTAGTTTTTGTTCATTTTTTTTTGTTAAGATTTGTATGCTACTAATATTGTTGTGTTTTGTAGGTTTCGGGAGCTGATCGTGGTC
>NW_027501613.1:0-63427 GCF_021521415.1 Bidens hawaiensis | reverse complement strand
TTGTAGTTGACCAATTTTAACGTGCTTTTCAGGTGAGCCGAAGTTGGAGTAATTTGCTTATGTGCTTTGTGATAAGAATGATATTGACACGTTGTAGATAGACGCAAGTGTACTAATAAAGAGTAAATAGCCAGGAAAACCGGTTATGTATAATTCATCTAGTTTGTAAGCCTAGTACAAAACAATATAACATGACGTAAGTTAGTTTGTTAATTTTCTTTATAACATTGTGGTTGATACCAGAGGTGTCTGTTACATTCTCGTATTACGTTTTCTCAATTACCTAGTCGGGGTGTGCAGAGTTGGTATCAAAGCCATTAGTTATAAAGAATTAGGATGTCCCTTAGGATACCCTAATATATAACCATATGCTCAATTAGATTTGGGAAAAAATAATATATAATAATATTTACTGATGACTTTTGGAATGAACTTGAATGGGCAAGTGGGTTATTATGGTTCGAAACGTAATAACGGACTTGCTTGTACGAGGGAATTCAGGAAGATATTGTTGAACATTCATAGCTAAAAACACCAACATATGTGTATAATATATAATATTAATTATATATATATATATATATATATATGATTACATGTGCTAATGTGTATGAATAGCTGTATGTATTTTATTGTAATTAATATTATTAAAAAATATTTTTCTTATTACTACCCTTGTGAAGAATTATGTCGAGAGCCGCCGATCGTATATCTATTGAATTACCAATGTTACACGAAGAAGAAGAAGAATATCCAGAAGAGGAGCGTGAGAAGGAGTTTGAGGAAGAAGTAGGGGAGAGCTTAGGTGATGTCGTATTCCCGCACGAAGTACCGACAGACCAGCCTGATTTATCGGGCTACAGATGCGATAGTTACCCCCCTATGGAATATCACCTAGGCTAGAGGTTACAGCTACTAGTGCTTATCATTCCCCGATTAGAGCTGCCAAATCCCGTACTCCACCTGTGCACTATACTCTAGTACCCCCACCCACTCATAGGAACCGCCAGACTGCCTGCACGAGCATGCGTCCACCTTACCACACCTCTCCCCCACGGCGATCGACATAACATAGAGGAAAACTTCACGTGTACAAGTTATTGAGATAACCATCCCCACCTGGGGTCTACCTACACAAGTACTGGAGCCACCCCTTCTATCCGATTCAACATGGTTGGGATTTTTGACTGATGAGATGTTAGAACAATCATACTCAATAAACAACCTTAACCAAAATCGATACGCCATGCAGGACCACATATGGTATATACAACATGAAGTGAGAGACGTAAAACGGTCAAACTCTTAGTACCGTTGGCGCTTGGATCGGGTGATGATAATGTTGGGGATTTGCATAGCAGTCATTACGGCCTTAGTGGCTACTGTTGTGTGGTTTATGTATCATTACGTATGAATGGGTAGAAACACGAGTAGTATAGTCTGGTTGTAGATAGTCTTTTGACATCCCATGCAGCATTTTGTAGCAGCATGTTGGGCTGACATGGGAAATGTTTTTGGTTTACAATTATTACAAGCACTGCCCTTACCGGTTAAGTTTCTATGTCACTTACTGACAATTTTTTATATGCATATACAAGTGCTGGCCTATACTAGGTTAAGCATATGCGCTAATTTTGGGATGTATATGTATAGTAACGGTTATTGGTAATACAAATGTGTTCTTTGGCATAGTTGTGTGTTTGTTATTTTGATTATCGTAATAATATTCTTATTATGATGGAAATGGTATTAATATTATATATTTGATTATTGTTATAGAATGGCCTCGAATAAAGCTAACTGAATTTATGAGGCGGAAGTGGCCGAAATGAGTACTCGCCAATTACAAGCAGTGATACCGACTATTATAGCACAAGTCATTGCTGATATTCGTCAAAATACAACTATTAATCGTTCATCGAGCACCACTACGACCACTGATACTATACCTCCGCCGGGTACTAATGTAGCCCCAGGCATTAATAGCGAGAAACTGCCCCAAACTAAACCAAGGTGCAGTGAGGAAGCAAACCAAGCATATAGGGTTGTGCAACGGTTCAGAACCGCAGAACTGGAACCGAAAATAACTGAAAATTAAAACTGGAACCTATTATAGTAAAATGGTACGGTTCTAGAACCGGCAAAGTCGGTTCTCGCTAATCGGTTCTGTCTGGAACCGGTTCCGTTGTATATTTTGGAAATGAGTTGTGCAAACTTTGCAAATTACAAAACAAGTTTTTATAATTGTATGTCTTCTTTCATGGTGAAATTAATTAAATTACAATATGAACATCTGTTATATTTTTGATTAAAACCTAATTGTTGAAGTTAAAAAAACCATTAGCAACGATATATTAAAGAAAGATCATATCATTGTATATTAAATTACCTTGATAACTGAAATCAAAATTGATCATGGTTGCTAGGTCTTGAACGCAAAGAAAGAAAATTTGAATTAAAGAATGATTGAATGGATGTCGGTTAATAAGTTACTCTATAAAGATTGAATTGGTAAATTTAGTTAAAACATTTTAATATTTGGGTTCTTTGGTTCCAAGTCTAGAAGCGTCGATTTACCCGGAATCGAACCGCGAACCGTTTAATGCTAATTCTGAGAACCGAGAACCGTAAGGTAAAACGTGTTAGCGGTTCTGAGACACCGGTTCGGTTCTGGTTCCTCGGCTCTAGCGGTTCTGAACCATTTGTTGCTCACCCCTACAAGCATAGGCATCAACGTCCAACCCCGCTAGCGCTTTTGTAATTGGATCTGGTGAAGCGCGACATGACCCGAACATAGTGACAGGTACATTCTTAGTTTCCGGTCAGTATGCTTTAGTTTTGTTTGATACGAGCGCCGATAGAAGTTTTGTATCTGCTAACTTTTTACTCTTGAAAAAATATGCCGGTTAGTGAACTAATGGATTCTTACACAATAGAGCTCTCTAACGGTAAGTCTATAATTGTTTACCAAATAATCCGAAATTGTTCCCACACCTAAACGACCAAACCTTCCTTATCTATTTACTCCTAGTAGAATTATAAAGTTTTGATGTGATAGTCGGTATGGACTCGCTATCTAAGTATAGGGTGGAATTCATTTGTAAGGACAAAACTGCTAGAATTCCCCTTTCGGATGATGAAGCGGTCATTGTACAATGAGAGAAATCTGGTAAAGTATTGCCTCTCGTATCCCAACTTAAGGTACTAAAGTATTTGCCCTACGGTTGTATGGTATACTTGGCGAGTGTAACAACTAAGAACCCCGATGAAAAACGTATAGAAGATATCCAAATGGTACAAGATTATTCAGATGTGTTTCCCGATGAGTTACCTGGTTTACCACTTACCCGAAAAGCTGAATTATGTATTGACCTAATACCAGGAGCAACTCCCATTGCTAAGGCACATACTGACTGGCACCCTCTGAAAGGCAAGAACTGTCCATTCAATTGCAAGAAATACTAGATAGAGATTTTATACGACCTAGCTATTCACCGTGGGGAGGGACCGTTTCGTTTGTGAAATAGAAGGATGATAGTTTTCGAATGTGTATTGATTACTAGGAATTGAAAAAAGTGACTATCAAGAACAGATACCCTTACCTCGAATTGATGACTTGTTTGAACAACTTCAAGGTGCGATGTATTTTTCAAAAAATGATCTTAGATCCAGTTATCATCAAGTGAAAATTCAAGAAGAAGATATTCCATAAACAGCTATTCGAACTCGGTACGGTCACTATGAATTCTTAGTTACGCTTTTCGGGTTAACCAATACACTGGAAGTATTTATGAATCTTATGAACCAAGTCAGTAAACCTTACCTTGATAAGTTCGTGATAGTATTCATTGATGACATTTTAATCCATTCAAAGAATAAGTAGGAACATCAGCAACAACTACGGGTAATTCTAGAGCTGTTGAGGCAGGAGAAACTCTATGAAAAGTTGCCCAAGTGTGAATTTTGAGGCGGAAGTGGCCGAAATGAGTGCTCGCTAATTACAAGCTGTGATACCGACTATTATATCACACGACACTACTGATATTCATTAAAATATAACTATAATCGTCCGTCGAGCACCACTACGACCACTGATACTATACCTCCGCCGAATACTAATGTAGCCCCGGGCATTTCTACTCCGCTGACTACTAATACTGTTATTAACAATAATAATACTCGCCCGACTGTTAATGTTTCTGGGAACCCCGAACCTTTTTTGAGCACTAATAATGTCACGAATACAACTCCCGCACCGAATGTTAATACAATTGAATACGTTAATGCTCAACCAAACACCGATAACAATCGTAACAGCCAAGAACGCACGCGTCAGGAATATTCGTTCAAACAATTACAGTGTAAACCGATCGAATTCAAGGGTACAGAGGGACCTAACGGATTGATTAAATGGATTGAAAAGACTGAGTTCGTGATTAATATCAGTGACTGTCCACCAGACCGTATAGTTAAGTACGCTACTAGTATGTTTGTGGATCACGCATTGATGGGGTGGAACACAATTGTACAAATAAGAGGACAAGAAGCTATAAATCGTATTTATGGGCTGAACTCAAAACCCTTTTATTGGAGCACTTTTGCCCAAAAAGTGAAATTCAAAGGTTATAACACGAATTGTGGAACTTAGAATTGAAAGGTGCTGACCACGTGGGGTACACCAACCATTTTAATGAACTGTCTCGCTTAGTACCATGACTAGTAACACCGGAACCCAAACGTATCGAACGTCATAATTGGAGATTAACACCTGCTGTGAGGAGCATAGTAAACTCAGTAGCCCATCCAACCTTTGAAAGTGTTGTTTCCCAAGCCGATGTAGTTACTTTTGACCTCACAATGTGTGGGGTGATAAGGATGCTAGGGGAATCATCAGGGTTGAAACGAACTAACTATGGGACTAGAATACAAGGGAACCCACAAAATAAACGAGCCTGTCCGATGACCCAAAATTATGCCATGACCAGTTCTGATGTGAAATAAGAGGCATACAAAGGGACCGTACCGAAATGTGGGAAGTGTAATCTCCGTCATGTGGGTGAATGTCGACTAGTTGTATGTCGTAAGTATGGAAAGACCGGGCACTATGCCCCAAACTGCAGTTACACCACAGACAATATTAACCGACCACCTCCAACAAACCAAACCCATCGTCCTCAACAACCTCGACCCTTACTAACCAGACAACAACACAACCAACAAACTCCACCCTCAACGAATCTCCGTACTTGTTATGAGTGTGGCAGTACGAAAAATTTTAGGAGAAACTACCCCAAACTAAACCAAGGTGCAGTGAGGAGGCAAAACCAAGAATATAGGGTTGTGCAATGGTTCAGAACCGCGAGAATCGGAATCGAAAATGACTGGCACCCTCTGAAATGCAATAAATGTCCAATCAATTGCAAGAAATACTAGATAGAGGTTTTATACGACCTAGCTATTCACCGTGGGGAGGACCGTTTTGTTTGTGAAAAAAGGAGGATGGTAGTTTTTGAATGTGTATTGATTACCGGGATTGAACAAAGTGACTATCAAGAACATATACCCTTACCTCGAATTGATGACTTGTTTGACCAACTTCAGGGTGCAATGTATTTTTCAAAAAATGATCTTAGATCCGGTTATCATCAAGTGAAAATTCAAGAAGAAGATATTCCATAAACAACTTTTCGAACTCGGTACAGTCACTATGAATTCTTAGTTACGCTTTTCGTTTTAACCAATGCACTGGCAGTATTTATGGATCCTATGAACCGAGTCTATAACCTTCCCTTGATAAGTTCGTGATAGTATTCATTGATGACATTTTAATCCATTCAAAGAGTAAGGAGGAACATGAGAAACAACTACGAGTATTTCTGGAGCTGTTGAGGCAGGAGAAACTCTATGCAAAGTTCTCCAAGTGTGAATTTTTTCTACATGAGGTGCAATTTTTAGGACACATTTTAAACCATCAAGGAATTCAAGTAGATCCTAGTAACATAGAAATTGTTAAGAATTGTCAAGAACCTAAGTTACCCGAAGAAATCCGCCAAGTTATGGGATTAGCTGGGTATTAATGGCGTTTAATTGAAAACTTTTCTGTTATTGCCCAACCTTTAACCCTATTAACTCAGAAATACCGAACGTATGACGAGGAAGAAGAACAAGAAATAGCCTTCCAAACGTTAAAACAAAAGTTATGTGAAGCTTCGATTAATAGTCTTCTAGAAGGAACTAATGACTTGGTAGTCTATTGTGACGCATCTAGTAAAGGTGTAGGATTCCTACTAATGCAAAGAAACAAAGTAATAGCATATGCCTCCCGACAGTTAAAAGTACATGAGAAGAATTATACAACTCACGACTTGGAATTGGGAGCAGTTATCTTTGCACTTAGATCTGGAGACATTATTTGTATGGTACCAAGTGCACAATTTATACGGACCACAAAAGCCTACAACACATATTTGATCAAAAAGAGTTGAATAAGAGGCAAAGAAGATGGGTAGAATTTTTAAATGACTACCATTGTGAAATTAAATACCATTCAGGTAAGGCCAATATAATAACCGATGCATTGAGTTGGAAGGAACGTATTAAATCCCTAAGAGTAGGGCACTTGGAATGATTGTCCAGAGTAGCCTTGTCGAGCAAATCCGTTTCGCCCAGAATGAAGCCTTAAAAGAAGATCTCTTAGAAAAAGAAGACTTGCACGGGAATGAGAAGAATTTTGAAAAGAAAATTGATGAAATATATTACTTCAAAAACCGAGTATGGATCCCGACCCTTCATAATCTCCGGGAATTGATTCTTGATGAAGCGCACAAGTCCAAATATTCTATTCATACAGGTACCGATAAGATGTATAAAGACGTTAAAGAATTCTACTTGTGGCTTGGTATGAAGAATGATATAGCGACGTATGTAAGTAAATGTTCGACTTGTGCTCGTGTTAAAACCAAATACCAAAAACCTTCGGGTATGTTGCAACAACCGAAAATACCTTAGTGAAAATGGGAACAAATTACCATGGACTTCGTAACACACCTTCCCAAAACCTCTCGAGGACATAATGCATTTTTCGTGTTAGTTGACCGATTAACCAAATCCGCACACTTCATTCCGATCCGTAATAACTACATTACTGAAAAACTCTCCCAAATTTACATTGATGAAATCATATCGACACGGTGTACCACTTTCGATTGTTTCGGACCGGGATAGTCATTGTACTTCTCATTTCTGGCATGCTGTGTAAGAAGCTTTAGGAATCCGTATAGATTTAAGTACCTCATACCACCCTCAAACAGATGGCCAATCTGAATGAAGCATTCAAACATTAGAAGATTTGCTCTGTGCTTGTGTACTGGATTTCAAAGAGATTTAGATCAATGCCTCCCACTCGTTGAATTCTCTTACAATAATAGTTATCACAATAGTACATGGACGAAAATGTAGGTCGCCACTTTGTTGGGCGGAAGTTGGCGATACTCATATTACAAGATCCGATTTGATCTAGGAAACAACTGATAAGTTTCATAAGATTAAACAGAAAATGAAAGCCGCCCGTGACCGACAAAAGAGTTATGCCGATGTTCGTAGAAAACCGTTATCTTTTGAAACATGCGACATGGTGTTTTAAGTGTCCCCATGGAAAGGTGTTATAAGGTTTGGAAAGACGGTAAGTTAGCTTCGAGATACATTGGACCATTCGAGGTTGTTGCTAAAATTGGTCCCGTATCCTAGCGACTGAAACTACCCTTAGAACTGAGCACTATTCACAATGTGTTTCACGTGTCGAACCCGAAAAAGTGTCTTACTGATGAAAAGACGATAATACCACCGGGAGATGTGCTGGTAAATGAAAAGCCAAACTTTGCAGAAGAACCGATAGATATTGTAGACGGGAAAACCAAACAGTTAAGACACGACAAAATCTCATTGGTAAAAGTTTTGTGGAACTCATAACGAGGACCCGAATTTACTTAGGAACGAAAGGACGAATTCTGAAAGAAATACACACACCTTTTTCCTAAAAATAAAATCGTTGGCACATCGAATTTCGGGGACGAAATTTCTTAACAGGGGGCACCTTATTTAGTACGTAGCGAGTATATAATTAATCGGTTAATTCGTAACGATGAAACGAGTAACCGAACGACACTTATTATGACATGTATATATACTGGGGGGTCATATAAAAGTGATATATACATTATAGGGACTAACATATTGATATTAAGACCACAATACGTACAAAACCATTTAAACGTAAAAGGTTTCGTTTAACTATACGCTATGAACTTAAACGTGATCGTTAATACCAAAACAAGCATTGCAAAAAAGACTTATAGAAAACTTATATATATGATGTTTTAAGCAATATGTGAAAATATTTTGGAATTTTACGATGAATTAGTATGTTTTTCTTATTTTACAAAATTGAGTCGAAAAACATTCGTTTTTACGTTGTTTGTTAAACCCGAACTATTTTTCTCACGAAAAACCGAACCCAAACTAAACTTGGAACCGATATTGAACTTCGGGCATAAAAAATGAGGCAAATGGGACAAAAGAGGGGCACATGGTCCCCCCTTGTTCCTTGCGGCCGCCATACACACATACCCACACCTTTAGATATTTTAATTAAATATCCCATTTCATTAACTCTTTTCACATTTGCAACTTATACCAATATTATAGCACCTGTGTTCTTCATTTCCATTAGCAACACCTTAAGGTATGATCCAAATTTAATGAATTTTAACCATGTTTAATACTAGCTATAATCCTAAAAACATGTTTTGATTAGTATAAAACATGTTTAACCATATAAAATCTATTAAAATAAACTAAAAACATATTTTGATCTTAAACATGATTACAAACCAGATACATATGGTTATTTGGCCAAAAACACGGATTAGAATGTTTTTTTTTCCGTTTTTACGGTTTAAAAGTTCTAACCGAAACCCTAAGTAACAAGGCTTGTTGATTGATGTGGGATACTTTTTTTTGTGTTATATGATCAGTAGATACACTAACTTGAGAAACAAGAACCCAGAGAGGCGAGAAAACGACCAAAACTCTAGGAAAACCGCAAATGTAATAACCGAATTTTCGTTTAGGGGCTATTTAGGATTTGATTGTGACATGATTATCATTATCCTATGAAACTGTGTAGGGAAATTGGGACCATATAAGACGATCCCTGTCCAAATTTGATAATTTTTCGACAAACTAAGAATTTTTGGCGAATTTATTATCGTTTATTGGAGATTTATTATGAAAAAAGAGTTCAATTGCTTGAAAAAATATGAAACTTGGTGGAGAACTTGGAAATGTCATTTTTAGATCACACTAAATATTTGGGATCAATTTTACAAGTCTAAGTACGGTTTGTTCATTTTCGTTTAATCAAGGTTTAACAGCCGAATCATGCACAAAAAGGTTTTTTCGACAAAGAGTTAAGTTCTGAAAATTTTACAAGGGTTATTTGATGATATTTTGACCATTCGGAAAATTTATCGGATTTTTCTGGTATCGTTTGGTATAACGGTGATTTATCGGTTAAATGTAACACATCATCATCATCATTATCGGTTAAATGTAACACAGAAAATGAATTTTTGTAAATAAACAAGTGTAAAAATTCTGAAATATTTTTTATAAAAATCTACAGATTTTAGTCTATTTGTAAAAAAATTGTCATAATTTATATATAATTATATAAATAGTTATAATAATTTAAAGACTTAAATTATATATGTTTTAACAAAACCGACAGCATTATGTTTACCGAACTGACTGGTATGACAAAGCATCAAAAGAGGTCAAATATCATAGTTTTGAATGAATTATGAACTTTTTACGAGATTTCCGAATAATTAGGGTGGATTGTATGCGTTTTGTACAATCAAACCAGCATGAAAACGGAAACAAACCTTGCGACCAATTCAAATAATGAAACCTTAAATTTCTTTTTTAAATCGAATCATTTTTTCAAACAGTATGTTTACTTAAGGTTATGTGATCTTACCTATTTTCGAAAAGCGTAAACGCTCAACTTGTCTAGGCACGAAATACTGTGAAACTGAGCCAAGACTGGTTTTGAACATTTCATATCGTACAACATCACAATCTAAGACTACTGACATGTTCTGGGCATGACAACCATACCCGGACTAGATATACAGCCGGATTTCGTTTAAAGACTGTACTAGTATTAATAATACAATGCCAATTACATACGAGCTATAATCAAAGTGTAATACGTAATGCACGTGTGACTATTCGATACTACTATAAGGTGAGTTTCATGACCCCACTTTTTAAACTGTTTTACGAAAATTTGGGGTGGAGAACATGTTTATGTATACCTATTTATTTGGAAACGTTGTATGATGTGAATTATCTAAGTGCTAACACTTGAAAGTCCTCCAAATAAGTGATTAACTTCGAGCCCATGGCGTGTTAATAGTACTATCGGTTTGACAAACCCAATTGGCAAGGCCGGTGGGGTATGGCGGAACATGTTTTACAAATTCACATGACCATCCGAACCTTTTTGTACCTTTGGGGCATTTGGCAATGGAACGCGTGGGTAATGGAGGCCACGTAGGATAACGTGTCAAGGATTCACTTGTGGCTTAGTATAATTACATCGTATACATACATACATACTGAATACTACGATTACGTATACTGATCTCGTACAAACTTATGAAACTCACAAACTCTTTGTAGTTGACCCGTTTTAAAATGCTTTTCAGGTGAGCGGAAGTTGGAATAATTTGCTTATGTGCTAAGAGTGAGACTGACACGTTGTAAATAGATGCAAGTGTACTAATAAAGAGTAAACGACCAGGAAAACCGGTTATGTATAATTCAGCTAGTTTGTAAACTTAGTACAAAACAACGTAACATGATGTAAATTAGTTTGTTAATTTTCTTTAACAAATGAATGGTGTTGAGTATGTATAGGTTCATCGAAAAAGCTGATGAAGTGGCCAAAGTGACCATCGTTCGAGCATTTATGGCACTGTGTAGTACTACGGTGGTGAATTCATGTGTTACACATATGGTGTTTTCTGTGTAGGGATTTTTTTTTGTTGGGATGGGTTCGAGTATCTTGGGTTGGTTAGGGCATAATTTTGGTGTTTATGGTTGTTCTTATCGTTCTGTTGGTGTTGGTGTTGATGGGTCTTGATGAATTTGGGATCATCCTATTTTGGATTATGGCCGTACCAGCTTGTTAAACTTTTGTGGCATGAGCTTCTGGAATGACATCGAGGGAATCGAGAAGACATGTTGCGATGCAGAAAAGATTCACGAGACATGAGACGCAAATATGAATTTTGAATCAATGGCGACAATAAAATTTAATGTCAAGTAAATAATCTTTGAACTACGTAAATTATCTTAAAAATAAGGTTCACATGATGCAAGATTGTCATTGAAATTATTAGAGTATTCATGAATTACCATGGTACTTACAAATTGTTCATAAGCATGTAACCCTATTAAAGTGATAGGAAATACTTCGGAACATAAAGATAACAATTTATTTAAATAATTCTAAAGGTACAATCTGGTTATCTTTGTTCCTTAGCACTTCATCAATCAACCTGTAGCACATTGAAAATAATATATTTTGTCAACACGAATGTTTGTGAGATTTCATAAGTTTGATATATAGATAATACAAAAATATTTGTCAATTCACATGTCATAACGTAATATATCCAATCATAAAGTAAATGAAAGTAACCAAAAATTACACCCAAACTAGGGGAATGATAATAATACCCCACCACCAGGGGAACGATAATGATACCACCATCCATTTCAACCGAAATTGAAGAATCGGTAGAGCATGAACGTCCCGTCCCGTCTTACCTTCCCACTTTGTGTTTGAGTTTGCGCAGAATCACCATAAAATAGTAAACACATTGCACATAGTCACATATAGTTATCATAAACAATATGAAAGAAATATTATTAACATTCATGATATCATTGTGAATCGGTTGGTAAACAAAGAGTATGAATTTATGTGAAAACATGGTAACGAGCTACAGTACACCCAAATAAATGTAACGCAATAGAAAAAGAGGGTTATGAAACTCACATGGTATTGTTAAGCGAGCGAAAGACGAATTGATGATCTATTGCAAAGATAAATTTGTAAATTTACTTAAGGTCTTCAATTACGGTCCCAAAATGTTAAAAAAAAATTGTTATTCAAAAAGAAAATGAAATTTAATTACAGAACAAGATAAAAAGACATGATATGGGGAAATTGTATAGTGTTTATATTAATATATGAAAATGTTTTGCAGCAAATTATGAAAACAGTTGTATCATAAAAAAGTGTTTTAAGATTAAAACAAAATAAATAATTGTTATTGTGACATTGAAATAATTGGTAATGTGCTTTTAGAACATGGTACAAATTGGCAATAAATATTGTTAAGAATCTCTCCATGTTAGGGTTGATGTGGATCCCATGATATTAGATCCATCGGTCACTCATTGAGTACCTGTTAGTGGAGGCTTCTCAATATTCCTATCAACATACATTTCATTCATATTCATGATTGGATTAATATATATTATTTATTGTTTAATTTATTGAGTTAAATAGATTGAAAGTGTTATTTTGTGATACATAAAAGATAATATTTGTTATAAGTTTCATAAATTACTCCAAGAGTTTACTACATTTATTTGTTATGTTGTATTTTGTAAGACATAAAAGATATTTCACACTCGAATGGAATCATCATTTTGTCGTTCGGAGGCCCGTTTATATACAATGTGAAATATAGTGACCTTTATGTACTAAACCAGATGAACAAAAGCATAGCATAGGACATGATATTTCATTATTCGATCTAATAGAAAAAAAAGGTCATTGATTTAGTATGTCCAAATAATTTCTGCTAATTTTTTCAACAAACTATGCATGGGATTTATATATGGTTGTAAAAACTTTTGCCCAAGTTGACTATATGACTCTATGAGGAAGATCAAAACTACATTATCTTAATCAATCTTGTATACGTCAACTAGGCTAACTGCCTTAACCTAACTCAATTCCGAAAGAAAATTATATGCTTGATTGCAGTTCGACTTGAACGAGCTGTAAAGCTACCGAAATACCCAAAAACTTCTACAGATGAAATAATTACAATGATACTAGTCAGAAGTACCGTTAAAAGTCGTATATTATCATAATAATATAAATGGCTCGGAAATTTTAATAAAATAGAATATCGAGGATATAAATTTGTTTTTTAATTTAAGATTGAAAATGTAGTTACTCTTAACACACTTAAATAGACATAAATATACATATATTTTTTTATATTAAACTTGACTAATCTAAGTGTGCAATAACTTAACAACATTTAACATCGATAAACATATTATTAAGCTTAACAAAATGCGGAAGCAACGAAGACAAGTCTTGTCTTCAGTTCGCATCACAACTTCATCTTCTTCTGGTACCATAAGCTTTTAGTTATCTAGCTATTACCCCCATAAAACATTTAGTAACTTATTATATAAACGAGTCGTCGACTCCAAAGTATGAATAGTAAAATCACAAAATTTGTCAGTCACATAGCGCGGCGAAGTTTGGAATCAAGCCACCGCGTAGCATGACACCTGTTAAACTGACTCGGGTCAGTTGACCATATCCCTCGCGCTACAGGTGCTTGTTGTTGTACTCTGCTAAAGTTAGCAGGTGTCTAGATTTTCACTCCTCGAAGCAGGTGTCCAGATTTGCACCCCTTTAATATTAACTGGCCGGTGTCCAGATTTGCACCACCTCTCTTATATTAACAAGTGTCTATGTTGCAACCCACTTAAATTAACCAATGTCTAGATTTGCTCCATGGTCACAGTCATGTTCTAATACTTAGGGTGTCACCTTCGTGTCTATGACTCCATGAGTCATTTACACATCGGTTCTTACTGTCCTTCGCTTAGATCCACAAAATTTATTTTGACTGTGATCAATGTTGTAAAAGTTGGTCTACAAGGTCGAGTACTCGCTACAAGGTATGACGCCGACGTGAGTTTCTTTAACTCCGCCTAGTTAATATGAATCGATCAAAGGTGGTCAACCTCAGCAATAATTAAATCTAGTCTGTCAACTTAGGCCGAATTTGATTTAAAAAATAAAACATAATTCATATTTATATAATATTAAAAAAAGAATATCAATTAGGAAGTTTTTGAAACGTTAGTATTAAAAAATATATTTATCTTATTTATATTGATGTTCACTTATTTTGTAATAAATATTAGTAAACTTATGATATTTGACATAAATATAATATCCAAAAATTAATTTTCTTTAAATTTACCATTTCCGAGTATTCTCCGAGTACTCCGAGTACACCCAACTCCCGGTAAACCGCCAAGGGTCCGCCTCGCGACTTTTAAAACCATGCTAAATACATTGAAGCGCACCTTATAAACCAACCAGACACACCTTAACAATCGCCATCCCATTCCATAAACATTGTCCAAACTTATATTCCTTCATCACCATCTACCCAAAGCCAAACTCCTTAATACAAACCAGAAACTCCCTACCACTTACAATTCACCAATCATTGCCGATGGGAGTTTCTTTAACTCCGCCTAGTTAATAAGAATCGATCAAATGTGGTTAACCTTAGCCATAATTGAATCTAGTCTGTCAACTTAGGCCGATTTTGATTTAAAAAATAAAACATAATTCATATCATATAATATTGAAAAAATAATATCTTTTTTTTAACTATTAAATAGGAAGTTTGTGAAACATTAGTATTAAAAATGTATTTATCTTATTTATATTGATATTCACTTATTTTCTAGTAAATATTAGTAAACTTATGATATTTGACGTAAATATAACATCCAAAAATTAGTTTTTTCGGTGAAGCAATGATTGGTTGGATATGTATTGACGATTCCGAAATGTTTGGATGTGATTTCATGGATCGATTCCGAAATGTTTGGATATATTTCATGACGTAAATATAACATCCAAAAATTAGTTTTTTCGGTGAAGCAATGATTGGTTGGATATGTATTGACGATTCCGAAATGTTTGGATGTGATTTCATGGATCGATTCGTGAAAAATGGAATTCGCGTACGTATTTGTACGATAAGCATTAGTGTATTGGATCTTTTCACTATATATATATATATATATATATATATATATATATATATAGGGGAGGGATATTTTGAGAACCATATTGAGTTTTAAGAACTTAAGAACTCAATTCTAGGCCACACATTTAATTAAATTGATTGGAATATGTGGTTGAGATTAAATCTGGCAAAAAAGTCAAAGTAGGAGAGATAATAAGTATGTAAGTGGTTACACTAACTTTTACGTCCGTTACACATGTGTAAAAAGTCGACTCGGTGCGTAAAAATTTCTGTAATTTTTTTACGTGTATGTAACTTACATATATTACGCATGTGTAAAAAAAATTCGAAAAAAAAATCGTTACACTGAGTTCTTTCGAGTTCTTAAAACTCAAAGGGGTTCTTAATTGAAATCTCCCCTATATATATATATATATATATATATATATATATATATATATATATATTACGTGTTATTATTAATTATATTACTGTTGAACTTTGATTTCATGTTTATATTTCCTCATACATATGTTTTTTAGAGCCAATGGTCTCTGTGGAAGCCACATCTTTATCCATTGAGATAGTGGTATGGTGTGCCTACATCCCACCCTTCCCAGACCCTACTTATAGTTATGCTATTAGTAGGACTTTACTAAGTATGATTGATTGATTGATTGATTGTTTAAGTTCAAGGAGAACCAACAATCACAACTCAGTTTTAACTTTTAAGCATTTTAAAATAGAAAAAAAATACCTTTAAGCCAATTGTAACATCCTACTTTTGGCTATAATAAAATAAATTTCGTCTATTTTATAGTGGATCATTATCGGTTTAAACAAATAGAATATGAGTTGGGCTAGTGTTGGGTAAATGAATATGGGTTATGAACTTGGGTTATGAAAGAAATAAGGAAAGACCATGGGCTTAAGCCCATGATCCATAATTATATAAACAATTAATACCCATTTAATCATTCATTTCACCCATACTCCATACACCACCAAAACACACACTTAAGATCTCTCTCTAGTTCTCTCCTACTCTAGCCGAAACCAAGAAAGAATCCGAGTACCGACCCGAGGTAACGATAGTTTAATATTGTATGAGCTTAACCCGTTAGATATAGTCGCAAAACGACGAGCCGACACCGTTAAACCGTTTAAATCACGAGATCCAGGTGGAATCGGGTATAAACCGAACCTATGATGAGCTTAGGGATCACCCTAGCTCAGATCTGGATCGAACGGGGCGAAAAACGGTGAAAAACGAGTTAAAACTCGTTTTTTCCGGTGAGTTCGCGATTTTCCGGAGGCTTTCCGGCAATGACGGCGCCGGAAAAGTTAGTACGAGGAATGTCATGTCAGGGAATGTTCTGACATTCCCTGACCTAACCCTAGTTCGCTAGCGGGGATTAACGAATCAAAGGTGTTTCGTTAAGACGATTCGCTGAGGAAAGAATAACGAACTAGCCATAGTTCGTTTCCAGATTCGTTAAGGAAAAGATAGCGAATTACCTTTGATTCGTTGTAGTTAGAAGATAACGAATTAGAATGTCCAATTCGTTACATCGACTGATTCGCTACATGAACTGATTCGTTAAAGGACCAGTTCGTTATAAGGTCCAGTTCGCTTAATAAATAGTTCGTAAAGGGTTCAATTCACTACATGGACCAGTTCGTTATGATAACCCAATTAGTTAAGAACCAAGTAACGAATTAGAAGTTTGATAAATGTCAGAACAGTCCCTTGACTTTGAAAAAGAATGAATTAATTACAATTGATCCCTTGAACTTTTGAGTTAGCGAATTAAGTAATGATTTAAAATCCTAATGGAAAATGTGTTACGACGGTTAATGGAAATAAAATTTTTCCAAGCTGACCTGGCAGCTTGACCCCAGCCAGGGGCTCTGCCCCTTGGACCCTGCTAGGGGCTGCCGCCCCTAGACCCGCTGCCAGGGGCGCTGCCCCCGGACCCCCCGTTCGTTGAGGGTAATAATTAAGACTAGAAAGACGATATAAGTAGTGATAGTTAATGGATACGTGTAATTGTTATACAGTTAGTCGTGCACAGCTCAAGAAAGGAATTACCATAAACGGTGAACGTAACCGCATTCAGGTGAGTTTCTAGCCCCATTCCTTGTTATGTTTTCGGGGCTGTGTGCATACTCGATGTGATTAGTTAATACACTTATCCTAAGTGATAAGTGTATGCCATATATGTATTATGTGAAATGTATGAATGGTTTCTTGTCGATACATGAACGATCTTCGGAATTGCATGTATTGCAAGGAAATGGTTGATGTTATATGTATGTTGTGAGATGAAGAATGAATGATGTATGTACGAAAATTATGATTATGTATATAGAAAAGTATGTTAAAAAGGTATGGAAGAAAGGGTACCGGACCCTAATAATATCCGAGGATGAAGGGTACCAGACCCTAATAATATCTGAGGATGAAGGGTACCGGACCCTAATAATATCCGAGGATGGAGGGCACCGGACCCAAATAATATCCGAGGTATGTAGGGCGAATGATCTTTATAACGTAAGGTTAGATATGTATGTGTATGAAAGATTGATGGACAGGTTAAGTATGTAATGCGTACCTACGGGCACGCGTATGTGTATGTAAAGTAAGTTATGTGTTTAACTAGAACTCACTTAGCGTAGCTAACTTTTAGTATGCACGCAGGCAAATAGGTCGAGGCAGCTCGCTTGATGAGGACACATGGCAGAAGAATAAGAGTCTGACATCTGAAGACTTAAAGACGTTTTAGTATTTATAATTGAATGGAAAGACAATATGTTTTATTATGACAAAGTTATGGATTTATATGTAATGTTTATTAAATGTTTTAATATTCCGTGAATGTTTTAATTAACTCTGATATTTAGAACTGCGTTTATGAGTAAATTCAACACCAAAGTAGGGCTACCAGTAACGGGGCCTTACACCAATGTTATAAACCATTTACCTATTTAAGCTCATTTAAAACTTTAAAACCAAATAATAATTTAAAACTTAGGGGCCATATACTGACTCGCCCTTATAAACCATTTACCTATATTTAAAACTTTAAACCCAAATAATAATTTAAAACTTAGGGGCCATATACTGACTCGCCCTTGACCCAAACATTCTAAAATGATTTTCGTGACGGCCCTAAAGCTGCCCACTACCATTAATCTTCATCAAATTAAGAAAAAAATAACCTTTTGAGCATAAGTTGCAGTAGTGACAAAACTGGTTAAGATAATGTAATTCATCCATGAGAGCCCCTTTTAACCGTCAGATCTTGTTGATGAAAAACAAAATTGTGTTTTGATAATGTCATGCTAAACACAAAAACATGTTACATTTATCAACACGCACACATGCATACACGGTTCACTAGTAAATACAAGTAAAAATGAGTGAACAAATTACTAAAACCAACAATGTAGTCACAACTGTAAATTAAAATGTGTAGGTCTCGTAAGTCCTAACCTACAAATATATATTAACTTTATATCCTAAAACTAACCTTAAAACATGATTTTCAAGAACCAACAATCAAAGAACGTATTTCAGTCCAACTAGAAACCGTATAAACAACACCCGATTGCCGATTCCAACTAAAACCACCGCCTTCTACATGCTCTCTTTGTTTCATGACTAACCCGACCCACAATGGCACAAAAGAAACACCAAAATGGTCCCCGAGTTTTCTAAGACTCGAGCTTGAACCAAGCACAATGCCTATGTCGGCTTCTACAAGACAAAGCAAGTCACCAACTGAGTCTCCAATGTAGATGGTTATATTTGTTTGGTCACATCTATCATGTTCTTTCAATACGTTGTTGAAAATTAGAAGCTTGTCGAGAGGGGACTCTACTTTTCTCATTATGTCACCGGTCGATAGAAGGTCTTCGTAGATAAACTCGTTTGCATGTAGTTGTAGATTGTGAATACCCTCTGAAACATGATACATTTGTTATTAAATATCTTCAAAAGAACTTCATAAACATAAACATAAACCTAACAATAAATACACGGGTTAGAATTTTGTATAAACAGGTTCGGGTCAATCTTAGGTTGACACGCAAACACGTTTAGCTAAACGAGTTGTGTTCGCTGGTTGACATGTTTAATTTTTATTTTTTAAATGCGTTTATTTTTTAACTGGAACTGAAAATGTAATTAATTTCTATATGTTAGTAATTTTGGTTGTAAATTTACAATTTTAGAGTAATTTAGAAAAATAAATAACTAGATAATTTCTGGGTAAATAGGTCTTTGTCGTGTGAACCTTTAAAACCTGTGTCGTGTTAGGATCAACATGGTGGATTTATAGGTTGACCCGTTTAAAAAAAATGTAATTTATTAACTTAAACTCAATGGGTGTTTCATGTTAAATTAAAAAGATAAAACAGAAATTAGCATATAACTTTATAGTACCACTCTATATATTTTTGTACCTTTTGTTGTATATTAGTAAGACTTCAGGTTAAACAAGTCTTTTTTCGTGTCAATCGTGAAAACTTGTGAGTTGTGTCATGTTCAGGGTTCATGTGTCTGACACAATTTTCGGGTTTGTGTCGGTTTGATGCACAAACCCGCAAACACGAACCATTTAATACCGCAGTTAATGTTATCGGCATCAGATTGAACAATATGAAAAGCATATTGCTTGATGGACTATCAGCAATTAAAGTATTACCTGATTCAAATGCAGACCTAATAAGATCAGCACACCAGCAATAAGACACAACAAGAACACTTGCATCCAAATTTTGGGTTTTTGTAACACTCTTAAAGAAATCAATGCAACCATCTTGAAGAACAACATGTTGACCCGTGCGTTTAATATCATCAATATTCAAACCGCTGAGTATCTTAGATTCAATCACTCTTGTATTCGCCCTTTTCTCAAAATCCGATAGCTGTTCAAGTGCTCTTTGTAGCCCCTCATAGTCAAATTTCTCCACTGTTTAATTAAAAAATAAATAAATAAATAAACAAAAAAGATATAGATAAATAAAATTATACAAATTATTCATATTCTTTGAATGCATTGCTCATGTTTAACAAGTACCTTTCTGATTTGCCAACATACTTTCCATTAAATGCTCATATTCTTCTGCATATTGCTTAACTAATGCATCCCACGTCGTTTTTAATTTGGTCAACGTCATGTTGGTACTATGACTTTGACGTTCAGGTAGGGTTTGACCTGAATTTGGTGGCGTAGCCATAGCAATATCAGCCAAAACGGTACATGAATCAATTACCGTGCACGTCAAATCAAAATCAGAAAAAATTGTAGCGAGATTATGCTCGTTTGATAATGGAACAATGATTTGTTGACTAATGGGTTGGGCTAAAAAGAACTCCTTCTCGAGTTTCATTGCTTGAAGGTAAAGTTTTTGCATGATATCAAGTTCTTCACCCGTCAAAGTGATACTTAACTTGTCCAGCAAGTCTTCGGTCTGAAGAGCTGCCGCCTTAATATTATAAGACATGTCAATGAGTCCGAGTCATACAATGTGTTACAACAGAAAGAAGAGGTTGCAATTTCGACAAATTTGGTTGTAAACGGGCCTGGTCAAATGATGAATAATCTCTAGCTGGTCGAAAGTTGCGTAAAGTGTGTTTCATTCGAAAACTTCAATTCTTGCTGAACAAAAATAACTTTACTAATAACAATTAACAGACTAATTGTTTATAAACAATTTATAAAAACTTTTTAAACAGTTAGTGGGTGGATCAAGTAATGATTTATTACTAACGGGTCAAATAAGTGAATAGCTAAAATAGAAATGAGCCAAACGGGTTGAAATTGCACAAAGTGTATTTCTATTAATAAGTTAAATCGTTGATGAAGTGCTGAACTAAAATAGTTTTACTAATGACAATTAACAGAGTCACTTTTGTAAACATGTATAAAAAAATTATAAACAATAAGTAGGCCGGGTCAAGTAATGATTTATCTTTAACGGTTCAAACGGGTAAATAAATAAAAAGGAAATGAGTCATACAGGCCAAAAGTTGCACAAAGCGTATTCCATTCAACAACTTAAATTCTTGCTAGACTAAATAATTTTACTAATAACAATTAACAAGCTAATTGATTATGAGAAAAAATTAACTATTTTTCACCTTACATTATTTTAACCCGTTACCAAAATGCAACCTCTACATAAAAGAGAAAGATATATTAACGAAAGATTAATGGAGACCTGAAAAGCTTCACATGAATAATTATCGATCCGTTTCTTGTATGGATGAGAATTTCCATTAATATAGACCAACGTTTGACCAATAAAAGCATAAAGCCTCATGCAAGGGAGCATTGCACTAATAGTATATGCTGCAACTTTTGTTTTTTCAAAAGGATTTGTGATACTCCCGGAAGCTGTTGCCAACAAGAAGTCGGTGTACTTAATGGTTGCGGAGTTGGGTAGAGTTTGTTTGGAGGCGTCAAAGCCCCATTCCTAGATGATGTGTCGTGTATTATTCAACAACCAACAGGGAAAAGAAAACATTAAACGGACCCTAAGATAATGTTCCGAATGGGGATTTATAACCATATTAACGTAGCCGAGAATCTTACTTGGCAAAAAGAGGCATGCATTTGGAGCTCATCAAGAACACTCTGTCTTAACTCACTGATGGAAACTTTAGCATCATCATCATCTGCACACTCCTCAGCTAATTCATATCTAAATAATTTTATTTTTTATTTTAAAAATAACCCACATAAATTCAATATTACAAAAAAAATGAAAGTTACTTACGCTTGGGCAAAAGATTTAAGAAAATGAACATCTTGAGCGATGTAATGGCGAAAGGTATCAACCATTAGATTCCCAGATGCTAAAGAAATTACAAACGGAGTGTAGAGTGAACAAATGGATTCTGATTGAGACTTAACCCATAAACGTTTAGCAAGGCTTTCTTCTTCTTGTTCAATTGGGTTGTGAGTTGTTGTCATGGATGAAGAAGATGTTAAAAGAAACTTGAAATTGTGATTATTATTTTTGAGTGGGGTGTAGTTTGTTTTTGTAATTGGAAGAGGGACTGATCGGAGAGAAGAAAAGGATTTGAAGGAAAGAAATGGCATCACATAAAAAAATGGATTTGTAGAATTTATTTATTTGTAAGAGGGAGTCAAATAGGGATTTCAGGAACAGGAAGTGGACACGTGAGTTGGAGTAAAGTAGGAAAACTTGTATCTTTGTGTTTTATATTTAACTAGTTTTTCTATCCGGCAGGGCAGCTGGCAAACCCTAGCGTTGAAACATACGCGTTAGTAAAACTCAAGCATTAAGACGATAAGTCAACACCAATTCGGTCAGTATTGACTGCGTTCGTTACGACATAGACACCATTGATAAAATCTCAGCGTTAAAACCCAAAAAATTAATAAATTAACATACAAAAACATTAACATATAAGAAAACAAAATAGTTAAAACGATATTTTATTTGGTTGGCAAACCCGGACAGTGGTAAAACCCAAGCATTGCGAGTCCCAAACATTGAGGTGGTAACTTGACACGAATTCGGTCTGTTTTGATTATGTATGTTATGGTACCGGAACTAAAAAACGAAAAAACATATAAATTTGAGGTGGGCCAATGACCATTCTTTGGAAGGGGGGGGGGGTCGGTTGGTAAACTTGAGCATTTGTAAAACTCAAGCGTTGTCAGTCATGGGATTTAAATAAAACGGCAAGGCCGCGCGAACTCAGTCGGTTTCTTTTCAGGTTAAAACAATTGACATTTAACTGGTTTCGATTACGTTTATCATGGTAACCGAACTAAAGTAACAAAACAAAATTCATCAATAGATATGGTGCCGCCAAGTGGCCCAATAGGCCACCTGCGACACCAAACTTATTATATATATATATATAATTTCATGGGTGTAGCTTGTGAAGTAGACTAACTTTTCATGTTTTACTAAATTATAAATTACCATTTTCTAAATTATATTCGGTATAATCACAAATAATCTTCACATTAACAACCAAACACCTTTTTAATCAAAAATGAAGGGACACAATGCCTTAAACCGGAAATTCGAACCCTTACCGGAAAGAGCCTTATTACACAAAACCGCTAGAGCCAATGCTCGTGTTCCCGTGCTCGATTATGAATCTGATTGGGACGTATTTGAAATTTCAACTTGTAAGTGGGAATAGGGGATGGGGTTCGTGAAGCTGATGTAGAACTAATATTGTAAGAATATCACAACATGTGAATGCTCTAAAGGGAGACGTAGTGAAGAGACCGAGTAGGGGCCCACTCGTGCCAAAGTACACGTCTGTGAGATAGGAATGAGGTTTTTAGAGTGAGAGAGAAGGGGCATCTGCCCATTAAAGAATTGGTAGGTCAGATGGACAACGCTAACGTGCAACCCTACATATGTTGATAGGGTCATCCCTAGGGAGGGGCGGGGTGCACGACCGCCTAGGACAAGCTCGTATTAATCCATTTAAGCCTATTTTGAAAGGAGAAAAAAATGACTTTTGCACATATTATTAGGCGCAATCCATAAGCTATTTACCCAATTAAAACATGGCCCTGTGTCTCTTGAGGTGGAAAAACAAATAGGTAAAGACCGAGAACAGATAAACGTATGGCCTCGTCCATTTCATTAATTTGAGAAGAGGGCATGAGGTGAAGGGCAAGCAAGTGGTTTGTGAAATTCGAAGTGGTTTAATTAAGGGCTGTAAAAGGGACGTGTTTGATCCATTATCATAGCCTCGACCGCACATATCATTGAAATCAAGACCAAGACACTTTAATTTCTCAAGTTTAACACCAAAAGGTCCTTTACTAGTGGTTTAATCAGCAATAAAAACCCTAGAAAAGATTCGTCAACGGTAACCATGTTAGCGTTAAAATTGGCATACATGTTGGTCACAACTTCGCTTATCATATATGGAAAAGTGATTTCAACAATAAGTATGTGAATTATGAAAAAATTAAAATCGACTAAATGATTTTGTGCGAACTATTGATAGCTAGAGTTGGAGTAAAAATCCAAGTCTTTGGTTGATTCAGCTCACCGTCTTCAATTGAATTGTATTGCCTCTTGTAGGAATAATTTGGTTGAATTAAATGTAAAAGTGAATAAGTAGTTATTGGGCTTTGTTACCTTTATATTAAGCTTTTTGTTAGTATATCCCTTTCAAAGTAGTGCAGAGAATGTCAACTTGGACCTACTTTCCTCACAGCTGAAGACGTAGTTTGAGGCTTAAGTTAAACAGGAATACAGTTAAGTATGGGATCAGATATTCGATGATGATCATTGGATATTGAACCTAAATATTGGTTATCCAATGAAGATCATCAAATATTTTATTATAAACGTCATCGTCAGTCTCAGCAGATTCAAAGCTCCAATCTTCTTATTTCATAGCACCCATGTGTATCTCTTTGATACTTACAAAATAGATGATTAATTGATAAAATGATCAATTGATCTTAAAAATACCTCACAATTATAGGCATTCGTTCTGGTGACTTGTATGGGTGCAATAAAGAATGCTAAAGTATTATTTTGCTTGCTTTATCTTCTTGATGATTTCTGATTTAACTCGATATGCTAGCAAGCCTATTAACTCGTTTTGGATATTGTGCCCAAGATAATGTATGTGGATTTCATGATTCATGACAAGCTACACATGATCTTTTATATCGAGGTCAAACTCTTCCAACATCTCAATCAATCAGAAAACTTTTTGTTACGTTTTTATGCATGCACCTTCTCATTTGATCAACCAAGAAATTTCACAAGTGAAACAATCCTAAAAATGACTTCTTCCAATAACCCCTTTCCTTTTAGAATTGGTCTTATGCTATGTTAATTATTTCATTAGTTTCAACCTTCAACGCATTTTAAACCATTGTTTCATATTCTTTATATGTTCAAAGAAAACTTCATGATCTTTAAGTCTAATGATAGCAGGTTTCCAATCCGCATAGCATACCTAATAACCGATTCGTCCCTTTATAGATTAAGAAAGATGGTGGGTCAGTTTGTGCTAAAATTTTGTGTTTAGTGGTTAATTAACTGAACCGATAGAATTAACTGCTAATAACTGAATTAACCAAAACCAAACGTTTATTGTTTTTCAATAACTGAAATGAATCGTGCACACCCTTAGACATAACCGCCTTTGGCTGGAATGCAAATGATTCCATTAATATGGATGGTGCATCAAAATACCAAGAATTGACGGATAAAGTTGATAGATTAAGTGTTGTGGCGTTGAGTCTCATGGAGATCATCACCAAGATTCCTCATTCTCAAGTCCAACACCCCTAGATATTGGATGATATCTCCTTTCTTGAGTTTTAGTCTTTCCACATACGTGCTTAGTTTCATGGTGATTTCGTCATACTGAATCTAAGTTGGTGAGTTGTTTAACGACATCCTAGTTAAGCCGATTACGTACAGATTCTAGTAATTTTCGTACAAGTAACGGTTGATCTCAAGATTTCCCTTACTCACTGGCCTTATTGTAACAAGTATTAATCTTCTTAGTGAAGTCATCTATCATTTCATCTTCTATCGTTTGCATCATTTGCAATTTTATCATAAAAGATTGTAACCGAGCCTTTTGCACCCTCTCTAGACTCACATGTCATTTCTTTAATGCTTCCCACACCTCCTTTGTCTTCTTGCAAGATTACATCTTTTGGTATCACTTAATGCAGCCACACAGTCATTTCCTTAAGCTTCCATATAGCATGTTAGGATTTGTCATAGGTTCTATCGTTTCCCATAAGTCACTCGCCTAGAAAATAATCTTAATTTGAATGGCCTAAACTGTATAGATTGTAGATTTCACAATAGGATATTAATAATGGGACAGCGATCCTACATGCTTGTGTGTTACAAGTGCGTTATTATTATTCGAATTCTTTGAATCAATTTATCACTATAGAAAATCAAAATAAAAAGTTTCAAAAAAAGGAATATGCACACCTAAAATGATTTTAATGTTTGATGATGATGATGATGATGATGATCGCCACTTCTTATATATTCATTGAACCGATGTGATCTTAGGTTGAAGATGGCATTCATCGTACAAGTACTAACAATAAACTTTGGTAGTTACCAACTTTACACAATGACACCTAAACCCTAGATTTTACATACATACATACATATTACGGATAGTTTGAATTATTTACAGCTATGACCTTGTTCTTTAGGTGAGAGTGATTAACACCACATAATCAACCATTTTTTGTAGCGGCTGACTTTTTTTTGGAACTCTCAATTCGGATCACTAATGGGCAACTGACCCACCGAATATGATTGAGTCCAATTAAATATTTAAAACTAGTGGTTTACTGTGTGCATTGCGCCGGAACAGGTTGGTAAAAACCGGGCGGTGATTAACCTAATCGTTGTTGGTCCCTAGAGTTGAGGCTAAAATTCAACACGAATACGGTCGATTTCGGTTACGTGCGTTATGATACTGGAACTAAAAACAAAAATTAAAAAGTTATATATAAAAATTGAGGTGGAAAGACTTGAGCCTTGTGTATCTTGGGAGTTGAGACGTTGAGTCTACACCAATTTTATCATATACATCACGTTAGTTATAGTATCGGAACTAAAAAAATTATATGCATTCGGTTGGTTTTCGCAACGTTTGTTACGGGTAACATTTGTCATTTTCGGGTCATTTTGTATTCGTATTTGTGTTGTAAACCCGGCCTGTTTTGTTTTTGGATCTTTGATAATGAAAAAATAATGAATTTTATGTTTTAATCAAGTTTCATTCTTGTCATTTCGTTCTAAAGTCTTCAACCGTGTTTAAAATGTTTATTTTATGCTCAAAAAGACTTAAAATGAATTACATGGACAAAAACTGCCATTAATCAAAGTTTGGCCAAGGACCATCACCCGTACGACGCGTAGGGTAGGCCTCAGCCCTCCCTGTGGTGCGACCCACATGTCTAGTCTATCAACAACCAGTTTTGGTTCGTTTAAGGCCCAGACTCGTTTTTGAAACATCCAAACCGACCAAGATTCAACCCATGATTATTCTAAAACCCTACAAACATATTTTTATCTTTGGAAATAAATTAATTAAATCAAAAATCATTTTAAATAAAAGTATCAAAGTGTACTGGTTTATCCATTGGATAAACACATTATTCATTTTCTCAAACCCTAATCCCCCCTCCCATAAATACCCCTCTATCTTAGCTATAATATCCTTATCATCTTCCTCTCTTCTTCCCGATATGTTTTGACTTTCAAGTTGTTCTAGCTAATTTTGCTTAAGTTTGACTTTAAAAGTCAACGAAGCGAAATCTTGCATTTCAATCCGTTTCGGGTATACGTTTATAATATTTTCAGTTGTTCTAAGTTACTTTATGTTGAAAAAACCATTTTCATCTTTATTGAAGGCTTGTGGGCATTCAAACACACATTTATGCATTTTAGGCTCGTTTGGGTCATTTTCGAGAAGTTTACTTGCTTAACTTTTTTGTTCGCGTTAAAATCTGGAAATTTTACTTTATTTTAGCTCTATGGTTTTTGACATATGGTAACCATCTTTGGTCTCATACCGAGTTAAGGACCGAAACAAAACCAATCACTCGTTTAAACTATTTCATTAACTTTTAAGCAACCATGTTGCAAGAAACATTCTAGATATGAGTTTTTCTTTACATTTTAGTTCTATGGTGTTGGACATGTGGTAACCATCCTTGATCCCATACCGAGCCAAGGACTGAACCAAACCGAACACTCGTATAATCACTTTAATTAACTTTTAAGCAACCATGTTGCATCAAACGTGTCACACCCCAACCTACGACGGATATGTTGGGGCGTGAGCTGAATGCTCACAGCTCTCAAGGTACTATCATGTAATATTTAAAAGTAACAATATCTATTTAATTCGATTAAATGATTCAAATAATTCAAGTACAAAGTACAAAATCCATAATCATACAACAATACAACTTATATCACAAATAATCTTGATTAAGTCTTCACCAAATCTTGAAACTAGTTTAAACAATAACCTGCATATACGTATAAAATAGAAAGGTTTGTCAACAACGCGTGTTGAGTGAGTAAAACACCAGTTTAAGACACAACAATAATAATATATAATAAATAAATAAAGATGCAAAATGTAAACCATAGCATATAAACAAGCAATCAAACCATAAAGAAAGGGCTAAACCATTGCCATGCGAATGGGCATTGATTACCAAAAATGAGTGGTCGGTAAGCTTGATGCCATATGAACTGGATGATGGCTACTACGACGGTCGTATGATCATACTATAATGTGAATATGTTGGACCTCTCCGAAATGTATTCAACTAAAGCTAGTAAGCAAATAGCAAGTTAGGCATAAACTGATATACACACAAGGATTAAACAGTTGCGGTTCTGAATACTAGATAATAGATAAATACTGTAAATACGCATATGTACCCAAAAGGATTTAAGATAATTAAAAAGGGGAGTGAGTACTCACCTTAGTAAATAAGCGAGACGATAAAGATTTGATAAGATATAAGGGTAGATCAAGCTTTTCGGGAACATACCGACGAGATATCCTAATAAATAATAATTGCGGAAGTAAATATAATTTGAATAACGGAACTAAGATTAGGTAAAGGTTGGGATTCGATTATCGAGTACATTCTACCGAAAGCTTAATATTACTTAGATTCATTATTAATTTTAAAATCAAAGTTTTATTGTAAATAATATGATTTAATTATATAAAATACTTAAAAATACTTTAATAAATATTTATATGTTCCAAACTAGATTTGTTTAAATAGATTTGTTTAAATGTTCCAAACTAAAAATACGTTTAATGTATATTTTTTATTATTAAATAAGATTTCTTATTAGAATAATAAATAATAATATTTATATAAACCAAAATCTTTTATAAAATACTTACAACAAAAAGGGTTTTTTAGTACGCACAAAAGCGTCCTAAAATGCTATTTTATAGGACATTTCACTTAATAGGACCAACGAGAAAAGTGTTTCATGTAAAGGGGTCGTAATAAGTCTCGGAACTCAAAAAGCGTCATGATATCCCAAATAAGATTATGAAACCAATTTTATGGTCGCATAAAATATCCATTAACAACCCAAAAAGCGTCTCAATAAAAACATATTAGAACACTTTTACAATGTTTTAACATTTGTTTACCTACCGTTAATCTTTTGATACACATACAAGCGTCCTTAAAAATTAATTTATAGGACCCTTATGGTCTAACATTATAGGTACTTTAGTACCAAGAAAAAAGTCCTGATATCCCAAATAAGATTATGAAACCAATTTTATGGTCGCATAATATATTCATTAACAACCCAAAAATCGTCCCAATAAGGACATATTATGACACTTTTACAATGTTTTGACATGTGCTTACCTAATCACTTGTACAAAAAAAGTGAGCAAATATGATGTTTTCAATCAAATATGGTGGCAAATTAACCGCCTTAAAAGACAAATAAAAACATAGCTAGAACAGAAAAAGTGAGCAAATAAACAACATATCCAAACAATGAACCATTTTAAAAATAGCTAGAACAACTAAAGCATCCATCTTGACCATTAGTCTAAATTATTCATTTTTTTAACATACATATTATTAAAGCATTCAACTTAATACAAATAAAAACAATCATCCAAAACCTCCATGACTTCGTGCAACCACCTTTATCAGCCACAAACCTTCAATAGCACCGGCGTAAGCTAGAATTCTTTGCCACTGATCAAAACACAGAAAAATGTTTGTTAGTCACCATTAAAGATTAATATAAAGCAAGATCCCCTTGTTAAAATTAAGAAGCAATTAAAATAAATAAGTCATAATAGAGTCAACATTAATACAAAGCCCTTTGGTGCTAATAAAAAACCCGTAATAATATGTGTGATATGTGTTGTCAAAAGCCCTTTAGTGCGTGTAGGCCTTGAGGTCAAATGAACGACAGGTTAAAGTGGATGAATGTGTCAAAGTGACTTAACCATCCGTGTAATTAACTGTCAATACAATAAATAGATTGTGTCCCGAGGGCCGAGTTTCACTCTCAAGTGTACTAAACAAATAATTTATAAAAAATGAAAAAAAAATTAACACTTATAAAAGAGTAGAATACTAATATACTGACCTTCATCCATCCTTCTAATCTTTGCCATCACACAATGACATAAACAAAGTATTACCTGTACAGTTGCAACGACTTCTACGGCACCAACTGCTCCGAGAAGGTGACCGATCATCGATTTTGTAGAGTTCACTCGGAACTGCAAAATGTTAAAAAAGTTTTTTTTTATAATATGGTAAAAAAACAAACACATATTTCTCCGTTTGGTTTAGTTTGGTACCTCTTTGTTCTGGCCAAAACAACTAGTAGTTTACCCGTCCAATGGACGGGAACATCAACGTAGGAAAGCAGAATGTGACAACTTCATTAAATTAGTAATATATACTGGTTGTAAAAAAGTTGAATCAATGAAAAAAAATAAAAAACTTGAACGTTCTTTACATGGCCTTTTCTTTTAAAAGTCATTGTGAAAGTCAACAAACATATTCAATGTGAAAGGTTATGCAAAATTCAATCTTTCTTTCTCCATTTGGCTTGTTGATCCAAATAGGAATTTGGTAACTTTTCAAAGCACCAACATCAATTTTATACATAAGGATAGATCAAGTTGAGCATTGTTTATTGACAATTGGTGATTGGTTATTTTGTCAAATACCTGTGTGGGGAAACCAACACCAAAAGCATGAGTGACCTTGAGTAAGCCTTTAACACAATATTTATAACCGCACGAGAATCATCAGGGTGTTCGCCTTTATTGTTTGAATTTCCTGCAAAAAAAATTAAAAATAACTTAAGAAAATTATTATTCCGACTCTTCAACTTTTAAGGTTAAAAGAACAACTTTTACCTCTTCAATGGAGGCACTATGATCCACTGTAAGTTGGCATGCGGTTAATGTTGGATTTGTGTTAGTAACATCAGTGCCTAAATCATGTCTCCAAAGACTCATCATATAAACATCATAGTGTTAAACTCTTTTGTAAGGTAATTTCTTTATACTTGAAACACTAATGGGAAGGTATTAAAATATTGGCAATATTTTTAGCTTTTGAGTGACCAAACTTCATAAAATATATTCCCATTTGTTTTGTTGATCAAATTTTGAATACAAAACTTGTTTTATCTATAACTTGTTAACGAAAGAATATGAATGCAGCAAGTGAAAACATTAGATACAAAACAGTAACTTTAGTTCAAGCAGATTTAATTCAGCCTTCTTCCTGGCGTGAAATACATGAAAACTTAACCTGTTCAAATAATTGATTGAGTGAATAACGTAATTGGTGTAGACTATCAATTATCGATGAATCGACACATGCTTTCAAGAATCACATAATTTAAAAAAGGAAAAACAATAACCCTGCAGATAAAGTCAAAAGAATCATAGGAAAGTACAACAGCAAATTTAGCATCCATAGGGTCAGCGGCTATGAAGATTAAGGCGATCCGATCAGCCCTAGTGTCTGTGATCCTTCTTGACATCTATCCTTTGCTTAAGGCTAGAGATTTCATGTGGAATCAGATAATTGTATATGGAGATGGAGTATGCTCATCAATTGATATGGATTTCTTGTGTAATGGGAAATGTTAGGGTTTCACAAATAAACAGGGGTATTTGAGAATCTGAAATTGGGAATCGATTTTGAAAAAAGAGATTAATAATATTGCTAGGATAAGGGTTTGAGGGTAGTTGTTGTTCCTGTCATGTTCTCAATAGCAGATGGTGACATGATGATCGATTGTTTTTTTCCTGAAAAAGAAAACGATTTTGGTTTGGGGGTTATACTTGTAGAATTGAAGTGGCGGTCATGTTATGACCAGTGTAAATGTTAAACGCGAGTTAAATCAATGAGATGTCTTCGTTCAAAATGTAATAAATCTGGTGTCTCTAGAGAGGATGTGGAGCGACGTGAGAGTGACACGTAGGATTTCATGGTAGACAATTATATAGATAGTTAAATATACCACACACACAAGAATATAATAATAATAAAAAGAAAATGGAAGAAGGCGATAAACAGTTGGCTCCCCCTCTTATCGCCCCTAAAATCGCCGGGGGTGGGGGTGGTCGCCGGCCATCGCCCGAATTCGCCCAAAGATGTCGCCCACTAAGAGTGGCCTAAGAGAGAGAGTGTGTGTTTGTGAGGCTAAGGCCACCCGTAGTGGGTGACCTCTTCAAGAGAAATTTGGACGATAGGGGCACTGCACCAGCTAAACGTCATGTAAAGGTTAAAATTATAAGACCAAAGTGTCAAGTGTCATATTAAGTTATGTTATAATAAAACTCTAATAAATAAGTGTCCTAAAAAACATGTGTTTTATGACTACAATATCAAGTGTCCTATTACGGTGTATTATAATAATACCACTATGATTAAGCGTCCTATAAAGGTTAAAATTATAAGACTCAAGTGTCAAGTGTCCTGCTAAGTTATGTTATAATAAAACACTAGCGAATAAGCGTCCTATAAACCAGATGTTTTATGACTAAAATACCAAATGTCTTATTACGGTGTATTATAATAACACCACAATGATTATGCATCTTATAAAGGTTAAAGTTATATGACCATAGTGTAAAATGTCCGATTAAGCTATGTTCTTATATGGCTTCGGCTAGAAAAGGTCCTATAACACCGAACATTTATGACTTAATTACAAAGTTTCCTATTATGTTATGTTATAATAAGACCTCCAGTGATAAAGTGTCCTATTACATTACCACATAATGGATTACTTTATTAGGATTTACATTTTAAGTTTTTATTAAGTTATATGATAATACGACCCCAAAGAATCATCCATCCTATTAAATAACTTTTTAGGACACCGGTTATGTAGCGTATATTGTATAAGGACCCCAAATGCTCATTTGTCATATTAAATAGATGTTAGGACCCTATTTTACAAGCGTCCCACATAAAAGGTCCTAAAAAGCACTTTTTGTTGTAGTGTGACTTATTTTAGTATGTTAATTAACGTGTTGAATTTTTAATGCATAATCTAAATTAAAACCCGTTTTAAGTATTTAAAACCTTAACATATTTTACTATCTATTACATATACATACATATATATATAATATATATATATACACATATAGGGGATGAATCTTGCTAGAAGTGATATTACAGCGAGAAGTGCGACATAATAAATGGAGTGAAATTAAGGATTAATAGAGTTACACCTTCACTTCTCGCACTTCTCGCTGTAAAAAACTTCTGAAATGATCCAATACATACATATATATATATATAAAAGATGATTTACAAATATGCATTAGACGATGACGGCGGTGTGGATACAGAGAGACGGGTAGATGGTGGTGACAGAGAGGCAACGGATGAATGGGTGCGACAATGGTTGTGGTGATGGATGATGAAAGCATACTCAATTGTGTTTGTTATTAGGGAAGTTATTAAACCCTAACTGGATTTCGAGGAAGATGAAATGATGAAAGTGTTAATGTATATTTCATAATCTGTAACTGTAACTAGAAGTGGTTCAGTTCACTTGGTAAGCTTAGTATGTTGTTAAAACGAAGGTTTGGGGTTCGAGTCCCAACCTCCATATTATTTTGGATAATTGTTTTTAAACTAAATTAAAGGCTTAAGGGTAAAAAGACAATTTCAACACTTTTTAATGGGTCAAAAGACTTTGACTAACGGAAGGGGGGCATATTGAGCCCGCCAAAAAACTCCAGTAGTTCAATACGCACATCTTAAGTTTCAGTGGTTTAGGGATATCCCTTCCATATTACGCAAGAGCAAATCATAATATTCTCTATGATTTATATACCTCAACTGTCGCTATTGTTTAATATTTCATATATGAGTTGTGGATTTTGCCTCATATTATTATATACAAAAATCATGGAATTGCTCACCAAGATTCATGTTGACAAAATATATTTTATGCAATGTTATAGGTTTAATAATTGGTTAATTGAAGCTTGGAAGACGTTATTTTATTTTAGATTGTTTAGGTTATTAGTTAAATAAAGAATTTATTTCCTTGTACTTTGTTTTATTTGTATGAACAAGATATGCTTTTTTTTCATGTTGAATAAAATGAATGAGTTGATTAAAAATTGTTACTTTAATAGTGTAATTGTGTTCATGTGTTATATGTCGTTTACCGGCATGTTCCGCCGTCTTAGTCGGGGTGTGACATTATGGTACCGAATTAAAACAAAGTGCGGTGAGTCTTCGTGAATTTGGTCGGTTTTCGTCACGTTTGTTACGATACCAGAACAACAAACAAAAACAAAATTTGGCATTCAGCCAGTTTTCGTTATGGTTTGGAAAGAAAGCCAAAACACCATGGACTAAACTAAAAGAATAATCAAAATGTCAATGACCAATGTGGAGGCTTAGCGGTACCAATTCTGTTATATTTGTTATGGTACCAGAACTAAACTAAAAGAATAATTAAAATGTCAATGACCAATGTGGTATCGCTAAGTGGTCCAATCAAGACTTGAAGCCAACAAGCTTCTCAATTGTTATAGATAATCATTTTTTTTAAAGTTAAATCCAGTAAGAGAATTGAGGAGTTGTCCACTGTAATGGACAAAAGCTTAGTGTGAATTTAATGCACCCAAACTACTACCAGCATGTACAGTTGGGATTGGTAAATCAGCATAGTTTCCACTGCGTATTTATAGACCTCATCGGCTTCTTGCTTTCAGAACCAATACACAGGCAGGCTCCATCTTATTTGCATGTGCATAAACAAAGCCTAAAATGGCAACTTCAAAATCATTTTGTTTGTTCTGGTTCTCATTCTTGGCGACACTATTGAACGTTGCCCTCGAAGCTGATGCTCGAGCATTCTTCGTGTTCGGGGACTCACTGGTCGATAACGGCAACAACAACTACTTGGCGACAACGGCTCGTGCTGATAACGTGCCGTATGGAGTAGATTATCCCACTGGAGGCCCCACAGGCCGTTTCTCCAACGGTTATAACATCCCAGACTTTATCAGTTAAGTTCACACACACATATATATATATATATATATATATATGATGATGATGATGATGATGATGATGATGCACGTGTTGAGTATAATTACTTAATTTTACAAGCTGGTCGAACGATGATAAAAATAATAATTTGTATTAATATATATCAGGTCAAGCCATAGGTTCAGAAGCAACATTGCCGTACTTGAGTCCACAGCTCACAGGTCAAAACTTGCTGGTTGGAGCGAATTTTGCTTCTGCTGGAGTTGGAATACTCAACGATACCGGGGCGCAGTTTGTAAGTTAAATAATTATGACGTCAAATTTAATTTTTGTTACTGTTTTCACTAGTACATACAATATCAGTTTTATAATTTGTATTATTTTGGTCACTGTATGGGTTGTACTAGTAAAGAGATCATGGCAAGAAAGACGGGCCTATCTCGGAAAAAAATATGAATATTTTTTTTTCAAAATATTAAACATCTTAAAATTGGATTAGAAACTGCAAAAGTACATTTAGAAAAATGAAAATCTGAAAAAACAAAATATAATTATAGAAGCCTTTTTAATACTTAAATGGGTAACTGTTTTTATATGGTCAACTTGACCCGACCTGTTTTTTAAACGAGTCGTGTTAGACAACCCAAAACATCTTTTTTTTTTCATCGTATTCGAGTTGTTTAACAGTTTGCTACCCCTACCTAAAACTGTAATAAGAACTAGTTTCACTTATAAGAAACCCAATTTTATAACATTAATATTCTTTGATTTGTTGCAATTTTTTACCAGAATTTTTTATGTTAATTATCAGCTTTTCACTTAAAAGTATGTAAAAAGGTAACTGAAAATGAATGAATATGTAATTACACGTACTTCATGACAAAAAGAAAGTATGTTCTTGAAAATATGGCATATTTACATTTTTAAACCCACTTTTTAAAATTGTGAATATGCAAAGCAAATATAAAAATTGCTAACAATGAAAATAAGGTGGCACAATTTTTTGGAAGTTTGGAGTCATAGGAACACATTGTTTATTTTTATTAAATAATTTTCCTAATAGCAAAGACGAAAATTAACTTAAATGATTTGCTTGCGAAGAAATTACTCAAACTAGAGGTACAAACCTTTTCCTTTCCGTATTTACTTATATTAAATGAATTAAACAACTCATTTTTTCCTTGATCACTTTGATTTTGGAGTTACTCAAATAACACATAGCCGTTCCCACTTTGGTGGGTGATAAGGTGATTAAGGTGTGAAATAAGAGGTCAAGGTTCAATTGTTGTAAAGTGTAATATTTGTTTTAAAAAAAAATGCAAATAACACATATAAATCTAGGGTGGGCTCCGGTACAAATAAAACTTAACTTACTAAACTTACAAAAACTCGATTAATTACTATCATTTCAACAGTTTGAACTAAAGTACTAATTACAATACAAAATATGAAGTGTAGTAATTATTAATTCAAAAACCTTAGTATGTTAGTATAATCACATTATTTATTTGTACGCTTCTTAACTGTTTGCATTTGACCCTAACACATATACGTATTATGCATATATCAAGTGTAATTGACTTTTTAAAATTCTGTATTCTTGCAGTAAAATAAATATGTTCTTGAACATTTTGAAAATAGAGTACGGTTTATATCAAAATGTTATACAGGTGAACATTATAAGGATGCCACAGCAGCTTGCATACTTGGAGCAATATAAACAAAGGGTGAGTGAAATAATTGGGCAGCAAGAGACTGACAGGCTTATAAGCCAATCTTTAACCCTCATGACACTTGGAGGAAATGATTTTGTGAACAACTATTATTTGGTCCCTTTCTCTGCAAGATCTAGACAGTTTGCGCTGCCTGACTATGTTGTATACATTGTCTCTGAGTACCGCAAAATTTTAATGGTACACTCTCCTTCAATATATACACATAAGGTTTCTTTTATAAAGTTATTTGGGAGAACAAAGACACAATTCTTGAGAGATCGAAAATGATATATTAGAAAATTAGAAAGACATTACATCAAAGTCTGTTTAATACAAAATTTGGATTTTCACAAAAATTGTGAAATATTCGAAACTAAATACTGATAACTAGTTAGTGAAATTAAAAACATAAAATAAACGAATAATATAATAAATGAATTATGTACATGATTTTACACTAAAAATTATAGAATGATCATTAGAAATTTCTAAAACTGGGGAAAATCTTTGATGTTGAAATCAGTGCTATAAGTAAAGGAATTCGGGTCCATGAGCCTAATTAAGTTAAGTTTTTTATTATTTTTTTACGTATAGGCGTTATCTGTCCCGTTTACCTCTGTTTTGATTATCCAAGTTAGAGTCTCCTAACTTTTGGATACACCTTGATATTTGTTTGATGGATATAATTATAAAGCTATGTTGTCATGTAATGTTGGTATACCGCGGCTTGTAAAAATGAAAAAAATAATAATAAAAAAAAAAATGTTCAAGAGAGTACAGGAATTTAATGCTTTCTAAATAGGGGAAGGGGAAGGTGAAGGTAGCTGCATCTTTTTACAGCATACTTATTACTAAGGATAGAAGTAGGTTTTCCCATGTTCTAAAAGCATTCAATTTGAAGTTATTACTTGAAAAAGACTGTACATTCTATTCACCTGGTGGCCTACTTTGGTCGTTGAAGTCAAGGCCACCATGTCAGTTAAACCATGTGACACTGAGAAATTTGTGGAGCCACAGTTCAACCTAATTAATTGTATTTCATCAACAAAGTGTGATCAAGTTCAATTCATAATCTTATTCTAAGACAGATCTACTTTTGAATGTAGAGGCTATATGAAATAGGATTGCGTAGAGTTTTGGTCACTGGGACCGGCCCGATAGGTTGTGTGCCTGCAGAACTAGCACAACACAGCAGGAATGGTGAATGCTCCGTGGAGTTGCAAAGAGCAGCGGGCATGTTTAACCCTCAACTCCAAGAGATGCTAGACAGTCTCAACAGTGAAGTCGGGAGTCATACATTTATCGGTGTCAATATTCGTCAGACAAGCCTTGACTTCGTCTCAGACCCCGGAAGATACGGTACGGTATACCCCCTTTTTAAGTCAAACAAATCTTGTTTTTCATGCATAGAAAAGGAAAAATACAAACTAAAGGATAAAACATTTGTTAGGGTCGGGGAGGGCATGGTGATGACGTTCGTACATTTCCTTTATATTTGAATATAGAGAGGTTGCTCCCGCTAGATTCATAACTCAATAATAATAATAATAATAATAAATACTCCTATCTCTTTTCTTTTAATACGAAGGTATAGCAATACAATTACCAAATAGTGTGGCTAAGTAAACTAAGCCAAAAATATTTATAGACTATGGATAACAAAAGTAGTTGCATCACTGCTAGCTAGCATTAGTAATAGTGGTAATATAGATAAAGTAGAGCTATCCACATTGGGAGTATGCTTTCCTAAATATCTACTCATCGAAGCAAAACTAATACTAGGGCAAAGAAAGGTGTAGGAACTACATGCATTCTCTAGGAATATCTATTCCCGATTATGCACTTATAAGAGAGGTACATGTCTAATAAATCCCGTCTAACTTGTTCACCTTGTGTCAGGAAAAGTTGCGGCTATTTCATATGTCACCTTTTAAACTTTTAAAATATCATATTCAAATCATGCTTGGAGAACATTAAAAGTTATTTATTGAAAACTTTACACTTTGTGAGAATGAAACATTTTAGTATATGGGCAATTTCTTACATCCCTAACCTCTAAACTTGCAATTCATCATATTCCCTAAATCATACTTGATTATGTCTAGGAAACTTAGGTTTTGAAAAAATATGATATTTACCAAGTTTAGATTGGGTACATGAAATTCCCACCAAGGAAACTTAATTAAAGTTTATATGTGTTTTGAGTAGGATTTGTTACTTCAAAGATAGCATGTTGCGGTCAAGGACCTTACAATGGAATTGGATTATGCACACCACGGTCAAATTTGTGCCCTAATAGAGACATATACGCGTTCTGGGATCCTTTCCACCCTTCGGAAAAAGCAAACCGACTCATCGTGCAACAAATTATGACTGGCTCTACGGACTACATAACACCTATGAACCTCAGCACCATCATGGCTTTGGATGCTGTGGAAAACGTTTGACTTGACTACTGATCTCTTGATATCAAGATCCTATACTACGCATCTATTGAATTTCATAGCATTGGTTTCTCTAAGATTTTAATTTTTGTTGATTTTGAATTTGTTAGGTTGGTATTATGTGTCCTAATCTTAATTGGATCTCTATTGAACTGAATAAATGTTTCGGTTTCTTTTAATTCTAGATTTGCAATGGGAATACTGCATTTAGTTATACATGAACACACATCTACTTTGTTAGTTTTTTAGTCATTAGTGGGGGTATTACTATGGTTAGGTTTAAAACTGTAAAACTCACTACGTGAAAAATGACCTTTGGTCATACGAAAAAAGTGTGACAGTAGGCCTTTAGCAACGCACGCCTGGTTCAGGTCATGTGTGACCAAAGGTCGCGACATCGTAGGTATCATATGGCCACACACAGTTTTTAGTGGCCTTATGTGGTTATAAGTGTGGCTAAAGGGTACCAGCATTAGTTGCTGGCCATCAAGAAGCATCTCCAATAAGTGTGACTAAACGGTAGAAAATGACCACATGACTATTTACTAGGTGTGACCATTGCACGTATAGAGCCACATGAATTCATGTTTCAGCCACATGAATTTTATAATAATGTGGCCAATAGGGTTGTGATAAGCGAGCATTGTGACCTATACTGTGTGGCTATAGCAAAGCAATTGCCACTTGAATTTAATAATAGTGTGGCTAATTATATCATATAGACACTGGATGTTACATTAAATGTGGCTAAAAATGTTTACTTGCCACTCAAACACTTCTTTATAGATTATAGTGTGGCTATTTGCTTACCACTTGTTACACATAATGCTTTTCGTAATTTTAAGTGTGGCCATTGTCAAACTTTTCGTCACACGTAGTGATGTATTGTGTGGCTAATCATATCATATAGACACTGGAGGTTATTGTCAATGTGGCTAAAAATGTGAACTTGCCACTCAAACACTCTTTTGTAGTTTGTGGTGTGGCCATTGTCTTACCGCTTGTCACACATAATGCTTGTCGTAATTTAAAGTGTGGTTATTGTCAAACTTTTCGTCACACATAGTGATGTATTGGATGGCTAATCATATCATATAGACACTGGAGGTTATTGTCAATGTGGCTAAAAATGTGAACTTGTCACTCAAACACTCTTTTGTAGTTTGAGGTGTGGCCATTGTCTTACCGTTTGTCACAAATAATGCTTTTGTAATATAAAGTGTGGCTATCATCATACTTTTGGTCACACATAGTGATTTTTCCAATGACGTTTAATCTCGTTCCGCAACACAAACAAAAACCAAGTGATGAAAGTGTGGCCAATGGCTAGTGATGGACACACGAAAATATGTAGAGTGTGGTTATTTTATGCCATTTGGTCACACTTAGTGATTTTTATATGACGTTTTAAATGATTTCGTCTCACACACAAAAAACGAAGCAAACATGGTGTGGGTAATGGTTATTTATAGCCACACGAATTTTTGTGTTTTCGATGTGGTTATGTCACACTTTAGCCACACATAATTTGTTATCTCCATCAACTTTGTTATCATTTTGTCACACAACAATGTTTGTGTTGTGGCTAATGGTCATTTATAAACTCGAATTTTTATAATTTGAAGTGTGGCTATTGTCTTACTTTTGGCCACACCTATCTAATGTGTTTCTATGTGGCCAATAATATATAATTAGGCAATATATAATTATTTTTATTTGTTGTGCAATAATATAAAACAGGTGTAAACAAGCATGACAAAACAAAATAAGAAACAAATTATATTATTAATAATAATATTCACTTAAGCAAATCTATACATCTTTTTGTAAGATATATGCACCAATAAGCTATACCTATATATATACAAAATAACGACTACCTATATACTAGCTAAGGCGTCGGTTTTTTGGCACTGCTCATTGTCTTCTGTTTGTTCACCCTGTCTATCGTTGTGTACTTTACCTTTGACTTCTTTCCAGCTTTGTTTGGTTTTTTTGAGAATGGGAGTGGTGGTAGCTGGAACAAAATAATATGAAAAACAAATATGTAAAATTAATGTCATATTTTGTAATTAAATAGAACAAAATAGGAACAAACCTCATTGTCAAAAAAAATATGCTTTCTTGTGATACTTTGTAATTGAATAGAACAAAATAGGAACAAACCTCCATGTCACAAAAGATATGTTCTCTTGTGATATTTGTTAGGGGTGTTCACGGTTCGGTTTTCGCGGTTTTTGAGTCAAACCATGAACAAAACCATTGGTAACGGTTTCTATTTTTGTAAACCAAAACCGAACCGTAGGACTCTTAAACCAAACCGTTACTATCGGTTTGGTTTCATGGTTTGGGCTTGTTCGGGTTTTATACAAGATGTCCAAATTAGCGATGATATATTATAGTAAAGTTATCAAGAATTTGTGAAGTTTAACAAGTATACACACAAATAAACACAATCTAGCCACAAAATGTTAAGTTTAATATAGTATGTATTTGGACTTGCCCATCCCTTTCAAAATTTTTTAGTATATACTGTTTAGCAATACAGCTCTCTTATATACATTATAAAACAATTTAAGTTAATTATGTCCAGTATTATATTTGAATACATATATACATAAAAATATGAATAAATTAATACACGGTTCGGTCTGGTTTATATGGTTGGTTTTGTTGTAAGCCGTAAACCAAACCGTTCGCTATAGTTTAAATCTTTTGAAACCGACCGATGGATGATTATGAAAAAAACCAACCATGAAATCAAACCGATAACTGGTTTGAACGGTTTCACAGTTTCAAACCGAACATATATATGGCCTATTGCCATGTATGGGATGTAGTCAGCATCGTATGAGTTTTCTCGTAAACAAAACGCCCACTATTAGCGATCACTGTCGGCACCATCTTATGAATTGTTGTCGTCATCAAATGACATCATCAGTCGTACGTGCTACCATCAGTATGATCATTGTATACGTGATCATTGATCATACGGGTTACATATCATTAAACCGTACCATATAGGTTATCAACATCATTATGATAATCACCACTAACACGGGTTGTCATATCCATATATTCATGTGGGTATCATTATATTAGCATCTTCGTCATCATAATTGGGCCAATCATCATGGTCATCATACGAGATAGCACCGTCATCGTCTCATGGGTTACACATCCTCAATCATACTACACACCACCCACTGCTACCATCCACCACCCACATTCGCCACAACCACTGACACCAACCACCACCACCTCCAGCACCAACCACAATGATCTCCAACACCAACCACAACCACCCACTACCACCACCACCCAACTCAGCCAACACCACCCACCACACCTCCGCGGCCATCACCACCCACTCACCACCACCACCGCTGCCACCACCCGCTACCCACCACCACCACCACCACCACCCACCACACCTCCGCCACCACCACCACCAACGACCTCCGCCACCACCACCCACCACCACGCATCTGCCACCACGAACCACCACACCTCCGCCACCGTCCACCACCATCATCGCCACCTAAAACCACCACCACCTAGTAATATATATATATATATATATATATATATATATATATATATATATAAATTGCCTCGGTTTAGTAAAAACTAAAAACTCCGTCTTCACCCCCATAAACACTAAAATAAAACACTTAAAATAACCACTTGTAGATCTCCATGGAATCGATCTCTACATCCAGTAACAGAAGCAATCGATCTCAGGTTTATAGTTTTTGTGGTCAAGAAGCCATTCTAAGAGCATCAAGGACCACCAAAAATCCAGGTTGGAGGTTCTACAATTGTGCATCTCAGGTTAGTGAAATTGAAAATAAAGTTGGAATTCATCCCGTCTTTATGTTGATTGCTGACCCTAAACTCTATATTTTTTAACCTGGGGATAAAAATGTGATTTCTTTATATGGCCTGATTGTGTTTCATCCACAAGATCTGATGTGTGCACAAGATGTACAGACGTAATTCGTATCTTGATAAGGGAAAATAACTCATAAGAGGATCAACTTGCAAGGAGTGTAGGTTCACGGATTGAATCAGAAAAAATATGAAGAAATTGCATTTTATTTGTTTCTTGTTTTTAGGGATTTTAATTAGTTTTGTAATCTGAGTAAAAATCTAAGAAACTGTATTTTTCTTGTGCTTGTTATTTTTGGGGCTTTTAATTAGTATTGTAATCATAGAAAAGTTAAAGACTGTATTTCCATCAGTTTTGTTACTTAATTTTAGGGCTTTGATGTAGCTGCAAAATGGTTAATATAAAAATTTAATAAAAATATGTTTCTGAGTTTCGAATCCGCGACAACTGAAAATATATGTTCAATCACAAGCGCCTCAACCGTTTGAGCTACATCATGAGAACATAATAGAACCTCTTCTAATATTTTTAATTAAACTCTCATCAATTAATTGAATTCTGACAAAATAAAGTCTCACAATCTCACCAAACCCTAATAAATCTGCTTCCGGTTACTCACTCATACCAAAAAGCTTCATTAATCTCAGGTGCAGAAAATAAAAAAAAATTCTTGGAAGATGGATAAGTCTTGGATGTCAGTAGGCGACAGGTGCAGTAAAGCATATAAAGATGGTGTTAAGGCATTTCTAGATTATGCAGTTCGTAACTGCAAGGAATCATCACCACCAATTTCTATTTCATGTCCATGTGTTCGGTGTGTGAACCACGTGTCTCTTAGTGTAGACGATATAGAACATGACTTTTACAGGTTTGGAATTGATAAGAATTATACTACTTGGATAAAACATTGAGAAGCCGACACCAACATTCCAACTAATGTTAATAATACTGGGTTTGCCTGCACCAACATTCCAACTAATGATAATAATACTGGGTTTGTTGACACCAACAATCCAACTAATGTGACTGATAATAATACTGGGTTTGTTGACACCAACATTCCAATAGATGCATGTGAAACTGTAGAAATGGTAAATGCTACAAAAGAATATTTCAAAGGCGGCAAGAAGCATCAATGAATGCATTATTTACTATAAGGATTACAAGGATTTGGAAACATGTCAAGTTTGTAACAAGTCAAGGTGGAAGGTGGATGAGAAGACTAACAAAACTTACATAAAGACGCCCGCTAAAGTACTGTGGTACTTTCCCATTATTCCACGATTCAAGCGCCTCTTTCAATCAAAGACCATTACAGAGAATTTAACATGGCACACCACGAGTACCAATAAACCAGGTGTTTTACGCCACCCATCAGATTCACCAGCATGGAAAGCCATAGATGACAGGTACTTCGATACCATCGGAAGCGATCCAAGAAATCTTCGTCTAGGGATTTGCACTGATGGGGTCAATGTACATAGAGGCAACAGAAACCACAGTGTGTGGCCTGTTTTAGTAGTCATTTGCAACCTTCCACCTTGGATGTGTATGAAAAGAAAATTCATCATGCTTTCCTTATTAATATCCGGAGTGCCGGGAAACAATATTGATGTGTTTTTATAGCCTTTAATTGACGATCTGGCATCTTTATTTGAGGTCGGGGAGCCAACATATGATGCATATAAACAGGAAATGTTTACACTACGTGCAATTGTGTTATGGACGATTAATAATTACACTGCTCTTGGTACACTATGTGGTTACCCTTACAGTGGATTCAAAGGTTGTGTAGTGTGTCGGGGCGAAACTCAGTGTTTTCGAGTTTATCACACAAAGAAGCAGAGTTATGCTGGCCACAGAAGGTATATATCACATGACCACTCTTTCAGATAAACAAACAAAGGCGTTCAACGGAAAAGAAAAGATGAGAACCGCTAAAGAGCCTATGACAGGGGAAGAGATATATGACGAGGTCAAAAACATTAAGAATGAATGGGGAAAGGGATCAGAATCTCTAAGTGGCAGTAACAGAAAAAGGGATAACAGAACGCCGCAGTCATATTGGAAGAAGTTCAACATATGGTACCAACAGCTCAACTATTGGAAACATTTACCTGTCCAACATTGTATTGATTTGATGCATGTTGAAAAGAATGTGGCAGAGAGTATTGTCGGGACGAGCCTGAACATTCCCGGTAGGGCAAAAGATGGATTGGCAGCTAGAAAGGATTTGGAGTTTTTAGGGATAAAAAGGAGTTGCAACTGAAAGCAAAAGGCAACAATACAAAATTGCCTGCAGCATGCTTCACATTATCAGCACAAGAAAAAGACATGTTTCTTGAAACATTGATTAAACTGAAGGCTCCACTAAGGTGTTATTCTAACTTCTCTAGTTTGATGAATCTTAAAGAAAGGAAGCTACAAGGCCTTAAATCACATAATTATCACATGCTTATGCAACAGTTTCTGCCCCTTACAATATGGTCATCATGCCAGAACCAATGAGAAATGCTATAATCAGGCTTTGTTTTTTTTAAAGTCAATTTGTAGCAAAAAAATCATTGTAGAAGAGCTTGATAAGATACAGGAAGAGCAAATAGTTACACTGTGCCTACTGGAGAAGTACTTTCCCCATCATTTTTGATGTTATGGTTCACTTAACCGTGCACCTTGTTAGAGAGATAAAATTATGTGGGCCACCATGCTTTCGTTGGATGTATCCCTATGAAAGGTGTATGAAGGTTATCAAAGGGAATGTGCGAAACAAAACTTATCCAGAAGGGTGCATTGCTGAGGAGAACATTGCGGAAAAAACAATCGAGTTTCTTAGCGAATACCAAAAAAACATAAAAAGTATTGTTGATATTCCACATGATAAGCATGATGGTAATGGGGAGATAATTCCTGTCACAGGAACTAAATCAGTTGAAGTTTCTCCTGATATCTTCAAGAGAGCACATTTCTATGTGCTGCAGAATACGCCCGAAATAGCGCCGTATATCGAGTAAGTATTACTAACATATATACTCTAAATTAAATATATATATATACATACATATTAATTCACAATATATTATTCTCCTACTTCAAAAAACACAAGACCTCTTTGAAAATCCAAATGCCTGGTAAACGACAAGCATTGCTGGAGAAGGAGCATACCTTAAAGTTTGGTGACTGGTTACGCGACATGGTAGATCAATTTATTAAGTCTTCTATAAATTTTAAAAATCTTTTATAGTTTCTGCAATGTAGGTGAATCTAACCCTTGTAATGAAATTTACGTTGGAAGAGACCTAGCGGTCTCCCTAGGTTCTATATCGGACACCGTAAAGTGGATTGCACACTGAGCACACCGCAACGTATACAAATACGACTCATATGACATCAACAGTTTTGCATTTCATACAAAATCTCATGATGGTAGAGTTTTCTAGAACAGCGGGGTTGGTGTAGAGGCGGATGACATGCACATCAAAAAAGACGTGGTGACCTATGGACAAAACTTTTTTTTGGAGTTTTGCACGAGATATGGGTCCTAGATTATCATACTAAAAGAATTCCGGTCTTCATGTGCCGATGGGTTGACCGTAAACATGTCAAACATGATATTCTTGGTTACACGTTGGCCGACCTAAACAAATTTGGCTACAAGGATGATCCGTTCATATTGGCCTCGCAAGCACGCCAAATGTTTTATGTTCAAGATCAGCTGGATAGAAAAAATCATGTTGTCCTCATGACTCAACCCAAGAATTATAGACATTCGTATGACGAGGTCGATGAGGAATTTAATACGATAACTTTCCCTCATGAGGGTAATAGATTGCCACGTGTACAACCAAATCAGCTGCTTCGTAATGAGTCCCCGGATTATTACTGAAGGCCCGAGGAAAAGCTTACAGCTATTCATAATAGAGAATGAACCCTACATAGAATTGCTGATTCAAAACCAACAGCTCTGTCAATTGTTACAGAACTGCTGGTGAGGTCGTTGATCATCAGAGAGCACCTGCAAAGAACTGCTGGTTAAAATAACTGAGGGTTCCAGAAGACATATTATGGTGATGGACACCGATTTCGGGGTTGTCGACCAGCATTATATTTTCAAACCCAGCAGTTGTGTACATTGATACCGTAGCTTGTTCGCCTAGTTAGATGTCAATAATGTTTAAATAATTTATATAAAAATAATATATGTTATTTAGTTATTTTTTCCATAAAATTATATGTGTGTGTATATATATATATATAGAAATAGGATCAAATACATTTTATTATAAACATGAAAGTAGTGAGAACCAATTTATTGTTATAATTAGGTTTATTTTTATAGGTGTTTGCTATTAGTTTTTGTTCGTATTTGCTAATTTTCGATTATGAGATTATAAGTATTTGTTGATTTATATTTTGTTGTTATTATTAGATTTTTTTCTTTTGCTGTAATAAGTATTTGTTGGTATTTGTTGTTATTATTTTTATTCTTGATTTTGATTCTTTTGTTGTAATTTTTAGGTTTTTTTTCTTTGTTATTACGAATCATTGTTTATGTATATCGGTATTTTAGTTGTTATTGTTTCTTACGTTCTCATTTTTTTTATAAATTGGTATTATTTCGTACGTTCTCATGTTAAGATTAAAATGTACATGAACCTTCCCCTATATATATAATATATAAATGACAGGCTCGTTTAGGCTCGTGAGCCGGCTCGAGCTTGATAAGTGAAGCTCGGGCTCGTTTATTAAACGAGCTTTCTTTTAGGCTCGAGCTCAGTCTCGGGCTCGTTTAAGCTCGGCTCGATCAAGGTTTTTCACCAGCCGATCTCAAGTAGCTCGCGAGCAGCTCGGCTCTTTTGCACCCCTAGTCTATTTCATTTGGTTAAGTTCAAACATACATTAACTAGCTAAATACACACATTCAAACATCAAGTGTAATGCTGAAACCAAATAAGCAACAAATATAAAATACCTAGTAAGTCTTTTGCCTCTTCGTTAGTTTCACTAAATGTTTCCTTGGTCATCTTTCCTTGTAAACAAGATTCACGCTTATCAAATGAATCATCTTCATTTGTTTCCAAAAGACCATTCTTTTGAAGTGTATGTATGCGATGTTTGTTTATGTGACCAAGGCGACAATACCAAAGATAAGTCATACTCAAATCCATTTTGAGTTTCTTGGTGCTTGATTGGTACAACGTGTTATCAAAGGACGTGTTATCATGAAATAAAAGATATCATTCATAAAAACACAAATACCATTGTCCACAAATTTCAAATCATAACCACATTGTCATAAAAGAGAAACGGAGATAATATTCTTAGTTAAACTAGGAGCAAACAAAATGTTATTCAAAACAACTTCCAAACCATTTGGAGGCTTCAAATGTAGTCTCATCCGGATTCGACATCAACCTTTGCTCCATTTCCCATGAAGAGACTTATATCTCCTTTCTTGAAATGATTACTTCTTTTGAACTCCTGCAACAAATTGCAAATATGAGTTTCACATCCGATATCCAATACCCATGTGTTAGAAGAAATAATATTAAGATCAATGTGTATCATGAAAGTTGTACATGAGGTTTGCCCCGCATCCCTCTTTGTTTTCAACTCTTTAAGATAGGTTGGACAATTCCTCATCCAATGTCCTATCTCACCACAACCAAAGCACGGGTCTTCCGAGCTAACCTTTAGCTTCTTTTCATTTGGTTTGGGTGGTTCCGCTTTAGTCTTCCCTTTGAACTTACCCGTGACGTGTCCCTTACCTTTGGCAACCTTTGCCTTAGGTTCCGGGTGATGCCTCTTCTTATTCCCACCTTCATTGATCGTGAGAACCGGTAAAACCTTTTTACCCATTTCCGCTTCAGCCGTTTTGAACATTGCGTGAAGCTCACCAATGCTCTTGTCCCATCCATTCATGTTGTAGTTCATGACAAAAGTCTCAAATATTTTGGTTAGGCCATTAAGGATCATATCCGTGGCTAACTCTTTTAAGACGGGAAAATTTAGCCGTTCGAGTCGATCAATGTGGCTTTTCATCTTAAGCACATAAGATGAAACCGATTGGGTTTATTCCATACGACATGCATGAAGCGCTTGAACCGTTTCGAAGCATTCCACCCTAGCTTGAGTAAGGAACATTTCCTTTAGTTGGGTGATCATGTTATATGCCCCATGATTTTCAAAATCCTTTTGAATCTCGGGAATCATAGTTCCCAAAATGAGGCAAGAAACTTGCACCGAATCCTTGATGTATTTCAACCAATCGTTATAGGCATCTAAATCGTCAATGTTTGGTTCGTCTGAAATAGGATCGTCCAATATGTAGGATTTCTTTTCTTATTTGAGAACAATTCTCAAATTTCAATACCAATCCATAAAACTGTTATAGTTAAGACAATTCTTATCAAGTATAGCTCTTAGTGATAGTAATTGTCAAATTTCGATACCAATTCATAAAATTGTCTATGCTGGTGCCAGACATGGTGAACACTAAAGCCAAGCGAATTAAATGTTACATCAGGGGGCTGCCACAAAATGTTCGCATCTTGTCAAAGCTAGTAGACCTGCTACCTTTGATTCTGCTGTGGGACTCGCAAAAACGGTCTATGACGACTTGGCGGCAGACGATGTGGTGGCGGAAGAGAAGAAAGATAAGAAGTGGGTTGCTCCTGTTAAACGACCCGATACTCAGTTGTGAAACCCTAAGGATAAGAAGTCAAGAGTATGGGAGAGGAAATCATGTAAGACTTGTGTGAAGATGCACGGTGGGGAGTGCCGGTGGGGTAAGGGTTTGGACGTTTGTTATAAGTGTGGAAAGAGTCATGCTGGTGAGTGCAAGTTTGGTACGAACGCTTGTTACAAGTGCGGAAAGGTGGGGCATTATTGTAACACCCCGTAACCGCAGCGGAAACGTAAACGGGATGCAACAGACGCATCTGATATCAACAGCATTGCTTATAAAGAAAACACCACTACATTAATTTATATCGCAATACATTGTTCCGAGTTTCGTTATCATCTAGGTGTTAACACATAAGTTTTACCGATAATACGTTAACATATTCAACACAAAATAAAGATCACTAAGCTTCCACAAAATAGCACACATCATCAAGCACGTATCACTCATTCCAATTTGGGTGTACCTAGAAAGCATGTAAAGAAAACGGGTCAACTACGAATAGTTGGTGAGTTTCACTAATTTAAATAAACCATGACAAATCATTATAGTAATCATATATTAGCGATGAAATTATGCTGAGCCTACAAGTGAAACCTCTGTTAACCCAGAGACACATCCAAAGACATCTGGGGACACTGTTAACCCAGAAACACATTTAATAACCTCTGGGGACACTGTTAACCCAGAAACACATTTAATAACCTCTGGGGACACTGTTAACCCAGAAACACATTTAATACCCTCTGGGGACACTGTTAACCCAGAAACCCATTTAATAATCTCTGGGGACACTGTTAACCCAGAACACTGTTTCGGGCCTTACACTGTTAGCAACTCAGACAATTACCATCTTAATACATTACCGTACGATTCCCGTACAATAAACATTATATAAATACATCCATTTCCATGCGATCAGCATGTACTTAAACATTTTGATAGAAACATGCTTTCCGCCCCGGGAAAATATTTAAAACAGTTCAGTAAAAAGGGGCTCGTGAAACTCACCTTTTCGTGAGCAAATATGTAACGCTGTGCACGGCTACCGGTCCGGATCTGTAATACGATCCCTAAGTCGTTACTATACAATTTCTATTAATATAACTTAAATTCGTGTTAACCGGTACGTCTGGGGACACTGTTAACCCAGAAACACTTCTCAGGACTTAGATTGTGATATCGTTAGAGTTTGACCGTCAAAATTATTATTATTTTGTTTTCCTCGTTTTGCGTGCCTAGCACGGTTATAAGTTTTTATGTTTCAAAAATGAGTTTGGTCACACACGACCCAAAAATAGTGTTTGACTGATATTTTAGTTAAAGCCGTGAATTTAGAGCTCGGTTTAGACGCCCCGTTTGGCCGCGGGACCCGTTTCCGTCTTTAGGGTGCCGGAAACTGTTATTTCGGATAAAAATACCCAAATCATCCGAATTATTTTCGGATGATTTATTTTTACTTGATTAACTTAGTTTCATGAAAATGCTTCATTTTTAAGGTTTTTATACAACAGTCAGCTCGCTTAGGCGAACTTTGCCGGTTTACGCGTTTTAAGCTTTAAAAGTTTGTTTTTATGTTCTTTTTAGCACAAATAATTATCCGTTTAGTCTCGGATCTTAAAATTTTGCACAAAACACTTTTTGACAGTAAGAAATTTTATAAAAATATTTCCAGAATTAATTTTTATATTTAACATTTATTTATCTATTTTTAAACATCATTTAAACACCAAATATGTCGAAAATACCAAACGACCTTAGAAAAATCCCAAATTTTTCTGGGATGACCCCTGCCATCCACATAGTCCCCTGTATTTTTTCCAGAACCAAAATCTCATTTTTCATGCCATTTTCACCAAAACTGAGCTAGAAAACCCTAGAACTCGTTTTACCGAAAAGCCTACTTAGACTTCTCCAACGGATCTGAAATTTTGTGTGTGACTTTTATATGTTATAAAAAGCTTATCTGGAATTTTCCAGAATTTTTCATGATGTTAACTATTTTTCATCATTTTTAGCCAAAACCGAGCATTAAATTCACCAAATATTCATCCTTTGTCCAAAAATTACCAAATTTTCACAGATCACATATTTTCATGTGTAGATCATCTCTGTGAAATTTCATAACCCAAATCTAAGTCTATCACAATCTGTCCAAATCATATAAATCATACGAAAAACCGAACTACCTTGTGTTTCTAGCTTTAAACCGCTAGGATCTCGCTTTCTAGCCTTTGCTAGCAACTAGATACAACACCTACAAGCACAACAACACCACACCAAGCAAGTTACACCCACAATCAAGCCATTTCTTTCATGGTTTCGGTTATGATAAAGAAACAAAGATTTTAACCGTAAAAATTCGTTTTTGACTCTTTTAACTCCTTTCTTGGACCAAGATCCTTTGTATAACTTGTATACATCACTTGGTCATGCAAGAATCGGTTCCATCTCGGGTTTTCACCCATTTTTCACTTGGAACCTCATTTTCTTGAAAATAACTCGAGAAAGGAAGGTGAACACGCATATAACTCGGTCTTTACCTCGTTTTCTTGCTTAAAAACTTGGGTTTTTGTTCAAAGAATTGAGAGAAAGTGATGAAGATGGTGGTTTGTGATCTAAAAAAAATAACAAAGGAATGGGGTCTTAATCCCCAATTCCGATCGGTCCATTAAAGGGTGTGGGGTGGGGCCCACACCTTCATTCTTGGCCACACATTCGGATTGTGTAATCTGGATAATGTTGTGGATAATCTGGTTCAGTTCGTTTTTCGGTTAAACGTTTAATTCCGCTCAAAACGAGGCCTAAACGGTCGTTTTTCGGCTTAAAAATAAAATTTATATAAAACCGATTTAAAAACTTTAAAAACTTAAACCATGACATTTATTAACTTGAAACATCATATTATTAATAATTGTGCATCTTTTTCGGCTTGATCGATCATCTCTTGCTTGGTTTGGTATAAAAGATTTCGTTTAACGTACCAACGTATCATTAAATCGAAATTCTTTTCTGTGCTTTATTTCACTTATCCCGAAGTTTTAATACTTCGTAAACATCACTAAATATTATATATTTTGTCTAAATGTAATCCCCGATTCGTTCGGGTTTCAATAATCGTCCATCGGTTAATCGAAATTCCAATACGATTCACTGTATAATCGAGTATAATTCGTACTGTGAATCATATATACTCGTATAAATGCATTATAATTCATATATTCAATATTTAATAACACGTAAATAGTATATACCGGCTAGGGTATACCTGAATTTGCCGGAATCGTTACAATTATGCTCCAGACTGTACCGCAAAGTCCACATGTTATAAATGTGGTAAGACGAGTCATTTTGCAAGGGAATGCACTGAGAGTGAAGCTGGAGGAAGCGGAAATAAGGATGCTGAAGCAACAAGACCAAAGACCAGAGCCTACATGTTGACTCAAGAGCATGCCAAGCAGATTCCAGATGTTGTGATAGGTACGTTTCTAGTAAACGGTATTTCCGCTTCAGTATTATTTGATTCAGGTGCGAACAAAAGTTTCGTAGCCACCCTATTTAGTAAATTAGTTAAAATGAAATGTTGTTGAGTGTCTTAAACTTTTATAGTAGAAACCGCTAGCGACACCTTGGTTAAAATAATGAAAATGGTTAAGGACTGTAAGATATAGTTAGTGGGACATGAGTTCCCTGTTACTTTGTATGTTATGACCTTAGGAAGGTTCGATGTGGTTTTGGGAATGGATTGGTTGTATGAGTATGAAGCTCAGATAGTGTGTAAAAGTAGGATAATAAGGTTAAAGTCCTTGGATGGTAGTGTGGTGATGGTTTATGGTGATAAGGAAAGTTCTAGGCTTAATGTCATTTCGATGATAAAAGCCGAGGGTTTGTTAAGGCAAGGGTGCGGTGCCTACCTGGTGTATTTTGTCAACGCTACGGCCGAGACAAAAGAAATGAAAGATGTCCCTATCGTGCGCAACTACCCAGAAGTATTCCCTAAGGATCTTCCGGGGTTGCCACTGGAGCGAGAGATAGAATTCCAGATAGACTTAATACCAAGAGCCCAACTCGTAGTGAAGGCGCCTTACCATCTAGCACCGTCCGAGATGAAAAAAGTGATGTCCCAACAACAAGATCTCCTCGACAAGGGTTTTATTAGACCAAGTTTTTCCTCGTGGGGCGCACCGGTGCTGTTCGTGAAGAAAAAGAATGGAAGTATGAGAATGTGCATAGACTATCGCCAGTTGAATAAGCTTACGATAAATAATAGATATCCTTTGCAAAGGATTGATGATCTGTTTGACCAACTGCAAGGCTCAACTTGGTTCTCACGGATAGATCTCAGATCAGGCTATCATCAGTTAAAAGTGAAAGAGGCAGACATCCCTAATACAACGTTTCGGACGCGGTATGGACACTACGAGTTCCTCGTGATGTCATTCGGTCTAACGAATGCTCCCGCAGCATTTATGGACATGAAGAATAGGGTGTGTCAGCCGATGTTGAATAGGTCAGTTAACGTCTTCATCGATGATATATTGATTTATTCAAGAAGCGAGTCTGATCATGCCGAGCATTTGAGAGAGGTATTGGAGACTTTAAAGAAAGAGAAGTTGTATGCTAAGTTTTTGAAATGCGCATTCTGGTTATGAGGAGTGCAATTCCTAGGTCACGTGATAAATCCTGAAGGGATTACTGTGGACCCCACTAAGATTGAGGCGATAACGACTTGGAGACACTGAAGAAAGAAAAGTTATACGCTAAGTTTTCGAAATGCGCGTTCTGGTTAAGAGAAGTCCAATTTCTAGGTCACGTGATAAATCCTGAACGAATTACCGTGGACCCAGCTACGATAGAGGCAATAACAAACTGGAAGATTCCGCAGAATCCGCCTGATATACGAAGCTTCTTAGGGTTAGCTGGCTACTATAGGAGATTCATCGAAGGTTTCTCCAAGATAGCCGCACCGTACCGGTATGACCTGAAAGTCGGCAGTATTCAGTTAGGCAAAGTTCCAAGAGAAAGTTTTTGAAGAATTAAAGAAGAGACACATGCAAGCTCCAATCCTTGCTTTAATCGATGGTGACTAGGATTTGGTTGTTTGTACTGATGCTTCGTGGGTTAGGTTGCGTGTTGATGCAACGAGGAAAAGTGATAGCTTACCCGTCTACACAGTTGAAAGTCCATGAGAGTTCTGACGCATGATTTAGAGCTAGCAGCTATAGTGCATGCTCTCAAGATATGGAGGCATTATCTGTATGGTACTAAGTGTACCATTTCACAGATCATAAGAGTTTAAAGTACTTCTTCAAGCAGAATGAGCTGAACATGAAACATAGAAGATGGTTAGAGTTGATAAAGGACTACTACTGCGACATTAAGTACTATCCTGGTAAAGCTAACGTGGTTGCCGATGCGCTAAGCCGTAAGAATGAGGAAGTCATCGCAACAGTGAAGTCATACCAGTTGATTATGAATTCAAGTCTTTTGAAGAAATCATCAAAGTGTAGTAAGAGGTGTTAGTAGATGAAGGGTTAGTGAAGAAAGAAAGGATTTTCGGTCAGCAAGACGAGTTGATAGAAAACACGCATGGTGTAAAGATTAGGTTTGACCGTATGTGGATCCCACGTCATGGAGATCTTAGAGGTCGAATCTTAGACGAAGCCCATAAGTCAAGGTATTCAATTCATCCAGGAACTACGAAGATGTACCAAGATTTGAAAAGAGATTACTGGTGGCCAGGAATGAAGAATGATGTGGTAGATTATGTCAGTAAGTGCTTAACTTGTTTACAAGTAAAAGTAGAGCACCAGAAACCTTATGGGAAGATGCAACCTTTGGAGATACCTGAATGTAAATGGGAACACATCACCATGGATTTCGTAACTAAGCTACCTCGTACAGCTAAGCATCATGATACCATTTGGGTGATAGTGGATCGTTTGACCAAGAGTGCTCACTTTTTGCCTATACGAGAGGCCATCTTGTCAGAAACGTTAGCAAGCTTGTTCATCAAGGAGGTTGTGTCTAAGCATGGAGTACCGTTATCGCTCGTGTCTTATAGAGATACTCGGTTTACTTCGAGATTCTGGAAGAATTTCCATGAAGCTATGGGGACGAGATTGAACATCAGTACAGCGTATCATCCTCAAACAAATGGACAGTCTGAAAGGACGATCCAAATCCTTGAGGATATGCTACGTGCTTGTGTTTTAGACTTTGGAGGAAGTTGGGATGATCATCTGCATCTGGCAGAGTTCTCCTATAACAGTAGCTACCATTCAAATATTGGTATGCCACCGTTTGAGATGCTTTATGGTAGACGATGCAGAACCCTAGTATGTTCGGGAGAGATTGGTCAGAAAGAGATGGGAAGTTTAGAAGTTTTGTAAGAAATATCTTCAAAGTTTGATCTATTTAAGGCAAGAATGAAGGCTGCTCAAGACAGACAAAAGTCATTTGCTAATAAGAAGCGACGAGAGGTTGAGTTTAACATTGGTGACAATGTGATGCTCAAGGTCTCGCCTTGGAAAGGAATTATTCGTTTCAGGAAGAGGGGAAAGTTGAGCCCAAGGTACATTGGACCTTTTAAGATTATGGATCATGTGGGTGAAGTGACTTACAAGCTGGATTTTCCCAAGGAGTTATAAGGAATTCATTCAACCTTCCATGTTTCTCATCTGAGGAAATGTCTAGCTGATGACACGTCTCACGTGCCATTAATAGATATTGAGGTTGATAAATGACTAAACTACATTGAGCAACCCGTATGGATAGTGAATCTCAAAGAGAAGCAACTTAGTCACAAGGTTATACCCTTAGTGAAAGTGAAATGGAAGCATCGCAGAGGATCATATGCTACTTGGGAAGCTGAGGATGAGATGCACAAGTTTTACCTTGCTTTGTTTAGATGATAGATAAGTTTCGGGGATGAAACCTCTTTAAGGAGGGAAGACTCGTAACATCCTAAATTTTATAATATTAAAATAAAGGAAAGTTATGTTGTGAAACGTGTGTTAATATTTAATTTAGATTAAATCAAGTGTATGGACTTGGATAATTAAAGATGGAATAAAGGATGGGATGGGCCTTAGGTCCATGGGCTTAAGAGAGTATAAATACTCCCTAAAACCCTAAATCCCTCATTTCTTTCCATCTTATTTTCTACACAATCAAAACACACACACACACACATTACGATAGTCGACCGAGAGAGAGAAAGAGGTCCAAGAACAAACCAAACTTGGATATTGATAGATCTTTGATATACAAGCTAGATACAAGATAAAAGTTCTTAACCAAGCTAAACCATAACCTTAAAAACACGTAAAGGTATGTCCTTTATCTTTAATGTTTACGTTTTTATGAACGGTTAGCCTTGAGACTTAGACGTAGAATAGATCGGGTATAAACGAACCATAAAGTAGCAAACTTGATGTTAAAATGGACCTAACAAGCATAAGGACATGAACGGCTCGTTTAAGAAACCCTAGATCTAGTCTTAAACATTTCTAGCAATAAAGGTTCAAACTTTATGGTTACCCGGGTTAAGTTTTGGCCGAAAACGGTTAGGGAAACATTTATGAGTCCAGACCGAGCCATGACAAGGGGTTAGGGTTAAAACGGGTAAAGATAACGATAATAAAGAACCGAACCGTGACTTAATACTTAAGTAAAGCTTAGCTCGTTCGCTTACAAATTTTATAGTCGATTACAATGATTTAATCGCTTACAATCAAATCGATTACAATGTCCAGTCGCATACATTGAGCTCATTACTCTGTGAATTGATTACTTTTATGACTCGATTACAATGAACACCTTTACAATGATGAGGTCGATAGCAACACTCAATCGATTACAATGTTGATTCGCTTACTTTTGCTAAACCTGTTACTTTGGAAATCGCTTACAATAGACTCGAATACTATTGGGACCCGATTACATCCCATACTCGAACACAACGGGCTGGTCGCTTACATACATATAGTTCGATTACAATAAGTGTATTCTCTTACATTTCTAAGATCGCATAATTACACTTACGCGATTACATAGCACCCAGTCTCTTACAATTATGTGATCGATTACATTGAGATAGATGCTTACTAGCTTATAATCGATTACAAGCTGTATACAAATATGTATTCAACTACATAAGGACTCGATCACAATGTATATTAATAACTCGATTACATCCGATTACAACATATAACTCGCTTAAAATCATGGTTCGAATACCATGCATCCTGAGCATATTCGGATACGTGGATACGCGATTACATTGTTGATTTGAATGCAAACCAAATTCTAAGTAAGATGTAATCTAGTACAAAGAAAGGAAAGATAAAAATATTAAAGTAACTGAAAACATTAACAACGTTAGGGGTTTAAGAATAAAATATCCTAAGTAAAATGTAATCTAAAACAAGACCATTAGATTAGACCAGACTTAGCCATTGTTGGCGGAAATACAATATTGACAAGTATTGACACATGTAACTCATATACAATTAGCAGAGCTCAATTAAAGAAGGGATTAACAATTAACGGAGAAAGAAACAAGATCCAGGTGAGTTTCTAGCCCCACTTCCTTGTTATGTTTTCGGGGTTGTGTGCATACTCGATGTGATTAGTTAATTCACTTACCTTAGGTGGTAAGTGTATGTCTTATATGATTATGTATGAATGAATGAATGATTGACGGTGCGTGAACGATCTTTGGATATTGCATGTACCGTAGAGTGATAGTTTGTAGATATGAATGATATGTATATAAAGTATGAATGATATATAAATGCATGTATGAAAGTTATGATTATGAATGCATTGACAGGTATGGTATAGTTGTGTAGAAGAAAGGGAACCGGGCCCTAATAATTCTCGAGGCAGAAAGGAAACCTAGCACTAATAATTCTCGAGGCAGAAAGGGAACCGAGCCCTAATAATTCTCGCGGCAGAAAGGGAACCGAGACTTTATAATTCTCAAGGCGGAATAGAATAATGTAAAGTAGGGTTTAATATAAGGTATGAAAGAAAATAAAAGAATGAAAGAAAGAAAGTATATGATAATGTATATATGAAAGAAAGGTAAGCAGGTTATATAATATGTATCTTCGGATGCGTATGTAGGAATATGTGAATGTGTTGTACGTTACCAGATTAACTAGAACTCACTCAACGTAGCTGACTTTTAGTATGCACGCAGGTGAGTAGGATGAGGCAGCTTGCTTGAGGGGAACACATGGCATGGAATTGAAGATACTGACATCTCAAGGAAATGTTATGTTATTTTAAAGACTATGGTTTATGTTTAAACGACTTGAATGTTTGTTAAGACAAGATTTGAAGGTTATGTAACATATTTTGTTTGAAGATTTATATTCCGCGTAAAGTTTTAATTAACTATGATATTTAGAACTGTGTTTATGAGTAAATCCAACGTCCAAAGTAGGGCACCGGCAACGGGGCCTTACAAGAATACCATACGCCCATACAAATATAGCTTATGCCCAAACTTATACATCCAACCCATGCTTTCGTTCATGATAAATAGTTCCATTCTCGTTCTCAACCATGACCAATATGAGCTCGAAGCTTCCTTCGTAACTCCCGGAACTTCTTCGTAGTGGCTCCCCTCCATGCCTCATATCATAGGGAACCTAAAAGTGGCTCTATTTCATTATATTTCATCCATATCCCAATTCCATTCATTCAATATACTTATGTTCATCATACACTAACTCATACCTTGTATCCGAGTCATGGTTAGACGTCTTGTGAAATGTTTACCTTCATGAGGTTCGTGTCTTCAAGTTCATGCACTTGAAAGTATAATCATTTTTGATCGAACACATAAAAAGCTTCAAGATCATCACTCTTTTCTACAACAATATATAAGCATCAACTAAAATGTCAAAAACCCAAATAAATTATACTATTAGTTAATGACAAACTAACGGGTCATGATCAACATATTGATCATCATATTATTCGACATAACATGCTAGATAATACAAAAAAGATTTTATGTCCACCCCTTTGACCCATTGTCATTTAGTTAGTCATGTGTACACTTTTTACTCATAATGATATTATTACGCATCTCGCTGAAAATACTATTTTACTCACAAATAACTCAAAAAACTTCATAAAATGATTACAGAAAAATCTACAAACATTATAGAACTATGATGCTAAGTAACGACTTACCAAAAATAATGTCAAAATAAAATGTTTTAAGAGTTCGAAATATCATCTGCAATAGACAGGCCCGGTTGATGAAAATCACTATTTTATTCAGAAATAATTCCCAAAACCTCATCAAACGATTTCATAAAAATCTATAAAAAATACATAAAATCACTTATGGTGTTGTGTAACTTCTTCCCAAAATCATGCGAAAATAAGGTGATCAAATCCACAAAATAACACCCATAGGTTGGTTGACCTGGTTCGGATAACAACTATAATTCGGTTATAAAAACTTGTTTTGACCTCTTTTCTAAACTCATTTGACTTGAAACATTTCGTAGACCTGTATATATGTGTTGGAAATGTTGAAACTAAATTTCATATAGAACCAATACTTTTTAGCACCCGAAACAACCCTCAATCCATAATTGTGCTTTATTGACAACAACATAATATGTAACCAAACTAAATTTAACAAATCTTGCAATATATAAATATGTTGCCACTATGTTGTATCATAACAATATAAATGGTATAGGCCTATACCAAAGTATAGATGACTTACTTGTACATCGTTGACTTTGTTTTGTTGGTCTTGTTCGTTGTTAACTCGTTGCCTTCCAAGCTATGCCATGCTTATGCAAGAGCATTTGAAATTAAGCAAGCATAGCAAAAATGATGTTTTAATCTTCCAATTTCGAGATTTTAGTGGCGAGATTCAGCCCTCATGGCTTCTCTGTTTCTTCCCGTGTACATCAGAGGTGTCGACCTCTTTCTAGATAAAATCTCAATGTTTTATTTGCTAACTTTCCAAAACCACCCATTACTTTACCATTTCAATCATTAAATTAAACCAGTCCTCTAAGATTCTAAACTAGTTACAAACACCCTTGAATTTACATTAGTTTAAAAATAAACAAAATTATCAAATACATTTTCTCCTTTCTCAAACCAACTTGTAAAAGTTATACTTGAAGAGGTATGTACCCGCCTCAACACCGAGCGAAGCGGGTCAACCCACAAGATATGGACAAGAGGCTTGAAATCAAGACATTATGAAGGCACAAAGCCAAAACCTACGCGCATGGCGCATATCACATATGCTCACGCATATCACATATGCTCATGCATCACATGCTCAGGCATCATAAGCTCAGGCACCACAGATGCTCAGACATCACATATGCTCACGCATCACATATGCTCACGCATATCACATATGCGCGTGGCGCATCCACGCGTGGCGCATATCACATGCTCGTGCATATCACATCTGCGCATGAAACATCTGCGCGTGAGAATAAAGAGAAGACCTCGCGCATCCTCAGGATAGGCGCGTATCACACATGCACATAATCAACCTCGTCCTTATCCAAATCAGGATTAGGGCAACCTTGATTGTGCACGTCAGACAACCTTCCAGAAGGTATCTTTTTAAGGAATAAGAATATGCTGATGTTGACAGCTGCCAATGAAAGGTGGACAACTCAGCAAAACCCATGTGCTACCACGTGATTATAACCAATGAAAAAGCACCAGGTGTCCCAAAGGACACGTGGCGCAAAGCAATTGGAGGAGGCCAACAAGGCCCTAATTAGGTCTGAGCCCAATCATGGGAAACCCTAGCACTATAAATATCACATCAACTCCACAAGGAGAGGATCATCAAAGATCATAAAATATCATCTGATAACATCCAATTACAGAGTATTCAGCTATTAAGCAATACACTCCAAATTCCTTACTCTCACATATTATTATCTTCTCCCACAAATACTTATTCTCACACTGGAGGGTTACCCCAAAGAGGACCCCTCTGTCCCTTTCTGAGGGGTAAGTTTACGGTGCTGTTCATTTTGTAGGTGGAAGAACCCAGATCCATCAGATCCAAGAGAAACCATCGGTGAAATAGCATAATCACACCCGAGGAAAGTAGATCGTCTACCAGTGAGTCGATCCACGTTTCTTCATTGGCGCCATCCACTGTTACAACGGCAACAAGATCTCATCAGATCTCTATAAAAAACAAATTTTCACCATGGTTTCTGGCGTTCGTAACGTTGATCAAGTTCTGGAGGATATTGAACGTGAGGATGTTAATGAGGGACAACAGTTTCTGAGGGTGCCGCGTGATTCTACGCGCGCCACCAGTAACCGTCCCTTCATCACAACTCCTCATGGCCAGACTGAAACTCCTCCAGACGATCTCACGTTACAAAATCTTGCCGGGCGCGAAACAAAAAGGACCAATGGGTCCAGAAGATGAAACCAATGACCCCAAAGAATGGCTCATAAACGAGCAACGACGTCTAATGGACAAGAACAATGAGATGGTCAAACACAAAAAGACAGCCGACTTAACACAAAGGCTAGCGTTTGACAAGCAAAACGTTCATGGAACAAAAAGGGCGCGCGCGCCGGAAGATGGTCATTCCGTTCACACTGCACACACTGAGTTTAGTGATGAAGAAGTGCACAGCATGAGGAAGACGCGAGATACTCATGCAGGAGGCTCACAGCTCCGCGCGCATGTGAACATGGCGCCTGGAGCCAGAGCCGATCTGGATCTGCACGCGCCATACAGCCCACCAGTAAGAGGGCAAGTGGACGTAACCACACCATACAGGCCAGCCATCTTGGTGAAACATTCAAAGTTCACTGAGCGCATCGCGAAGGCCCCCATTCAGCACAAAACCAAGATGCCAAGTGGTTTGGGCAAATATGACGGCACAACAGATCCAGACGATTTCTTACAAGGGTTTTACAACACAGGAAACCTAGAAAGCTGGACGATGCCAACATGGTGTCACATGTTTGCTCGCTGCCTCACGGGCGCGGCGCGTGTCTGGTTCGAGAGCTTGCCGACTGGGCAAATCGATGGGTTCGAGGAGCTATTGGAAAAGTTCCAAGCCCACTTCGTACAGCAGCGCAGACACACGCGCGACCCTGATGACATTATGCACTGCGTGCGCAAGAATGATGAAACGATTGAAGACTACATAACTCGTTTCAATCAGGAGTCTCTGGCAATCGGAGGTATCACTGAGCAACTCTTGCGCGTGGCCTTTATTCAAGGCGCGCGCAGTGATCAACTCCGCCGAGCTCTCGTAAGCAGAGATGGCATGCCAACCACTTGGGCCAAACTAATGGAAGCATCGCGAGTCTTCGCGAGAAATGAAAAACAAATTGCCCAAGATAGGGCAAGAGAAAGAGCGCATCAAGCTGAGTCACCGCGCAGTAACGAAAAAAGGG